>NC_056739.1:1335069534-1335262034 GCF_019279795.1 Protopterus annectens
CTCAAAATACCTTTTTTGAATTTCTGTCATCTGGGCTGTAGCCCATTTAAAATACTTCTAATATTATTTTTGTGATAGTCTGTCCAAATGTAACGTCCTTAGGAGTGGAGTTTCCCTCAATGGAATCCTCATCTGGGGAGTAGTATTCCAAGGAGGAAACTATTTGGTATGAGTAAGTAACTGACTCCTCGGAGGAGGAGGAGGAGGCTTTTTCCTCCTCTGAGAGGGAAGGGAAGACAGAGGTAGCTGAGGCAGGTCTTGGGCTTAGTACAGGCAAGGTGGGTGCTGAGGAGGCTGAAAGCCTAAGGGCCATGAAGGCCTGCAGCAAAAACTGTGAAAAGGACCGCCAGTCTGGTTGTTCCTCCAAAGGAGCAGACAAATGCTTGGTCTTTTGTCTCCTTTTTAAAGAAGTTGATTTAGTAGAAGCTGTGGGTCTAGTTTCAGGGATCTGGCCTAAAGAGGAGGAATCGGAATCCTGGATCACAGAAGGTCGTCCTGTGGAGCCTGGTTCCGCCTCGACTTCGGCAAAAGCCAACGTCGGGATAACCTCTGTGGAAGTGCCTACCGGTACTTCAGAAGCAACTTCCTCAAGGGTAGTCACAGAAGTAGTCAATTCTATTAGATGCCCCTCAACCCCTATTGTTGGTGGGGTGTTTGACAACGGAGGGGCAGAAGTGGTAAGCCTTGAAACTCTGGCCTTCTTTCTTGGTGGGTTCTGCCTGGGCAGCCAACTCTGGATCCATTCTTAACACTAACTTCTTTAGCCTCTGGTTCTCAAGATATAAATTGATGGCAGACAGATAAATTCTGAGAGTTTTTAGGATAAATGACTGGCAGATGGTACAGGAGGTATGATCATGTTCCTGGCCTAAACAGAACAAGAACAAATCATGAGAGTCTTTGTGCGGTATTTGACGTCTGCATCTACATTTTCCCTTCCAAGGGGATATCGGCTAAGAAGAGGCAACAACCTAAGCTTAAGGGGAAAATAATAATAAGAATTCCCCAATGGGGCACTTAACTTTAGACGTCTTGAAGAAGAGGAGCAAAGCGATCGATCAGATGTTCGACTGTGGCAGAAAAGTTCTGAGGTCTGTGCATGCAGATGTCACATTTAAGGGCCCTGGTTTATGGCCCTGAGTGTGATGTCCCATGCACTAGCAGCAACCAGGCTTTAGCTTTTGTACAGGAGCCGACGTTTGGGTCACCTGAGGTGGAAAATCCCACAGTAAGAATACTGCAATATGAGAATAGAAGGACATCACCTATGACTACCTCTGCTCTGGTAATGGCCACATCCATAATTGTATCCTTTCTAGCAACTTTTAAAGCTTAGAAAAACAACATTTAAAATCTGTCCCTATTTTTGGGCCTTTGTCCCCTTATTATGTCAGACTTTGTCCAGATTTCTTGGACAAAGAAGTTCGGAGGTATGACTGAAAAAGAACTGTATTGGGTCAGCACATAACCACTTTACTTCTGGTTAATGTGTTGCACATACAGTTAAAGGGCACTGTAGCAAATAAGGGCAGAGCATCTTTAAAATTCAGCATCCTATGCAGGTACAAGAGTTAGTGCAGTTGGACAGCCTGTGTGTCTCATGTGGCATACATACCCTGTATGTTTTGAAAAATCTGGTTGTTGTCAGGACACATGAAATATGTTATTACAAAAAATTCTTTGGGGCAGTAATACAGTCTGACTTCATGCTGGACAGTAGTGTGAAGAATGCAATAGGTGTTAAGAGAGCCAGAGGTACAATATTCTGTCACTGCTGTACTAACTAGGCATAGACAGGATACTGACATACACAGACACCATGACCACACATCAGCCCCATAACTACTGCTATAGCAAAACTCTCATGCAAGCTTTCAATAAAACAGATGTAAGCAGGGAGTGTCAGACATGCTGCTAAAGTGCATTACGTAAAACAGAACAGTATGAATGCACCCTCCACCCACCCAATGTGCTATAAACCCTACACTGTGTGTTTCACATGTGCTGTAATAAAACGACACTATGACCCAATGCATTATCGCACCATACTGGTATAGTGCTTCCTAGGTAGTAGAAACACTACACAGCTCACATGTTGCTGGACTGCCATTTTTAGGTTACATTGTACTAGATGGTAGATTTGGCAGGAGGATATTTAATCATGTTTACTATCAAGGTGAGTTCAAAAACAGATACAAGAAGCAAGGACTGACATCCACTGAGGAAAGATAAATGACTGGAGGTCAGGACTATGTTGTTTTCATAAGCAGGCGTCACCTACACAGACAGGAATCTGACTTTATGGACAAGTACATAAACAAAACAGCATTCAAGTGCAAGCGAAAGACGTGATATGGACTACTATGAAGACATGAGAAACTTATGTGAAGAGAAAAAATATCAGAGAAATGCACAACCACACAATGAACAAATCCCTTTCCTGATCGGCTGTTTTCTGAATAAAGTTCTGTTGTTGAAAGCAGTTTTGTAAAGTTCCATCTCTAAAAACATGGTCATGTTATTCATGTATGACTACTTACTCAACTGCATATGAAGCATTCATGTTCATGAAGGCAGTACACTAAGATAGGGTCTTCTTTAGCTTGTTGAGATTCCCCCCACCAACAAAAACATAACCACAAAAATACATACTCTAGATGTCTACCCAAACAGATGCCATCTTGCAGTGACTATCTTTACTTAGAAAAACAAAACTTAGTTAAAAACATCAGGGTGGTGACCCTATTATGAAACTCATCACTATTGCCATTAAAATGCATTCTATACACTTTTGGCACTCAGAAAAGTTCTGACTGCAAATGAAATGAACGTGCTCATCACCAAACAACCAAGCTTCCATGTTACTCAAGTCAGTAGAAATGAGCCTATGACTGCCAAACAGCAGATGATTTACCCTGCATCCTTCATTGGCAGTCAATTTATCCTTTTCTATGGCTTCTGGAGTCTGAAAATAATCACAATTCTTGTTCAGTATGATGACTATGTATTTATCAATATTCCAGGAAGGACTTAAAGGTACCCTCTAGTCTGTATCAGCACCATACTTTTTCCCTTCGTAACACTATTTCTTTGACAGCAGAACTAATCCTCCTGAAGTTCAGTTTCCTGCATGGACCTGAAAAGTTAGTATTTCAATAAAATGTATACTGAAATAGATAAAGTCATTTTAGCACTGGAGACATTTTAAAGGGGTCCCAATATACTGCAAATAGTATTGTGTTTAAAGTCTGCTCATAAGATAAGATTGCGTTCAATGCCTGCCTATAAAGAAAGAAAATATTCTTTGCACTGAATATTTTAATGAGTATACATTCACAGGTGAATTTTGCCCAATAATAAAACTGTAAGTACCTGAAAGGAATCATGCACAAGTCTAACAATTATGAGACTGGTTTATCAGAGATCACAAGGCTCAGGACAGAGTCACTGTGGGATTTTCTGCTGCCCTCTGTGCTGGTAGGATGAGTGGATAATGCTATTGAGGGCTTGAATGCTACATTTAGCCAACTGACAATGCTATACACCTTAAGTAAAACTTCTTTAAAATGTGGTTCTTTGCTCAGCTGACCATTCATGTAAGAGCTTAGAGGTAGCTTTGTGTATGAGATATTGCATTCAAAGTCTGTGTGTCACCTAATCTGGATGAAATTAAAGCTTTCTCAGATGTTATTCACGCATGAGAAAAGAACTAATTTTGCCACCAACATAGGAAGCAATTCCACCTCCACTTAGTCATCTCTGATTTTTGTTTCTTAATGATTTTTTTTAGTAGGAGAGTATACAGAGAAAGAGGTTGGTGAAGAAGAAGTGGGATTGTCAGAGAGATGAAGAAAGTAGACAAGAGTATAAGGAGATGAGGTGCATGGCAAAGAGAGAGGTGGCGAAGGCTAAGGATAAGGTGTAGGAAGAGTTGTATAAAAGGTTGGACACTAAGGAGGGAGAAAAGGACCTGTACCGATTGGCTAGACAGAGGGACCGAGCTAGTAAAGATGTGCAACAGGTAAGGGTGATAAAGGATAATGAGGGAAACATACTCACAAGCGAGGAGAGTGTGTTGGGCAGATGGAAAGAGTACTTTGAGGGGCTGACGAATGAAGAGAATGAGAGGGAGAGAAGGTTGGATGATGTGCGGATAGTGACTCATGAAGTGCAGAGGATTAGCAACAAGGAAGTAAGGATAGCTATGAAGAGGATGAAGAACGGAAAGGCTGTTGGTCCAGATGACATACCTGTGGAAGCATGGAGGTGTTTAGGTGAAATGGCAGTGGAGTTTTTAACTAGATTGTTTAATGAAATCTTGGAAAGTGAGAGAATGCCTGAGGAATGGAGAAAAAGTGTTTTGGTACCGATTTTTAAGAATAAGGGTGATGTGCAGAGCTTTAGTAAATACATAGGGATTAAATTGATCAGTCACAGCATGAAGTTATGGGAAAGAGTAATGGAAGCTAGGTTAAGAAGGGAGGTGATGATTAGTGATCAGCAGTATGGTTTCATGCCAGGAAAGAGCACTACAGATGCAATGTTTGCTCTGAGAGTGTTGATAGAGAAGTACAAAGAAGGTCAGAAGGAGTTGCATTGTGTCTTTGCAGACTTAGAGAAAGCATATGACAGGGTGCCTAGAGAGGAGTTGTGGTATTGTATGAGGAAGTCGGGAGTGTCAGAGAAGTATGTAAGAGTGGTACAGGATATGTACGAGGGTAGTGTGACAGCGGTGAGGTCTGCTGTGGGAGTGACGAATGCATATAAGGTGGAGGTGGGATTACATCAAGGATCAGCTCTGAGCCCTTTCTTATTTGCAATGGTGATGGACAGGTTGACAAACAAGATCAGACAGGAGTCCCCGTGGACTATGATGATTGCAGATGACATTGTGATCTGTAGTGAGAGTAGGGAACAGGTGGAGGAGACCCTGGAGAGGTGGAGATATGCTCTAGAGAGAAGAGGAATGAAGGTCAGCAGGACTAAGACAGAATATATGTGTGTGAATGAGAGTGAGGATAGAGGAATGGTGAAGATGCAGGGAGTAGAGGTGGCGAAGGTGGATGAGTTTAAATACTTGGGATCAACAGTTCAGAGTAATGGTGAGTGTGGAAAAGAGGTGAAGAAGAGAGTACAGGCAGGATGGAGTGGGTGGAGAAGAGTGTCAGGAGTGATTTGTGACAGACGAGTACCAGTAAGAGTGAAAGGGAAGGTCTTCAATAGGGTAGTGAGACCAGCTATGTTATATGGGTTGGAGACAGTGGCATTGACAAAAAGGCAGGAGTCAGAGCTTGACGTGGCAGAGTTGAAGATGTTAAGATTTGCACTGGGTATGACAAGGATGGACAGGATTAGGAATAATTATATTAGAGGGTCAGCCCAGGTTGGAAGGTTTGGAGACAAAGCCAGAGAGGCAAGATTACGTTGGTTTGGACATGTGCTGAGGAGGGATGCAGAGTACATTGGGAAAAAGATGCTAAGGATGAAGCTGCCAGGTAACAGGAAAAGAGGAAGGCCTAAGATAAGGTTTATGGATGTGGTGAGAGAGGACATGCAGGTGGTTGGTGTGACAGAGCAAGATGCAGAGGACAGGAAGAAATGTAAACAGTTGATCTGCTGTGTCGACACTAACGGGAGCAGCCGAAAGAAGAAGAAGAATTGAAGAAAGATTTTTTTTATTTACTTTTCCATTATGATATTGCAGAACTTTACCTTAGCCTCATTTTCCCATTCTATGAGTTTCCACAAAACAGACATAATTTTTGGATTACTTTGTACAAAACAATAAGGTGACAATAACAAATCCATTAGTTTCTATTCTGCTTTGATCTGTGATCCAGCATCATATAGCTTTACACCTAGAAACCATTCCCATGTAGGTATCAAAATCTATCATAACACACAATTAATGTTGTAATTTTAATCTCTTAAATTTAATTTTATGCAATCTAGAACAGCACTGCTTTATTTATTTATCACATTAATTAAGTCAAACACTGATCCTTATAGCGCACTTTCAGATTCAGCCTCTGAAGGCACAGAAAGTTTGTTTGTCTTTCGGCTTTTCCCGGTTAGGGGTCGCCACAGCGGAACTCTGGTCTGCTAATGATTGGCAGTAGATTTTTACGTGCTGGCTTGCTGGGCCTAACGCACAGCCTTCAACGAAGGAATGCCCATTCACGCATGTCGCCACACAGAAGACGCTTTAACTGAGAATCGAACGGGCAACGTCTAACTGTGAGGCGACAACGCTACCGCAGCACCACCACCGCAGTTCTGAAGGCACATATATTGTAAAGTATAGCAAACAATGTAGAGCATTCAGAGTAGCTTTGCTTATGGCTTCTACTTCAGTTCCATTTGTGAGGTTCCTTTATTTGATAAGCAAGCAATAATGACCGACAGGGTGTGTGCTAATGTGTAATTAAAACCTCTGCAGGGGTGTTGTGAGGGCCGATACTGCAGGCGGCGGGCCACTAAACCCATGAAAGGGCATGAATTACACCTTAACACACACTCTGTTGGACATTACTGTGCTTAGGGAATGGGGTATCTGTAAAATTGTGGTGTTTTACTTACTTATTTATAAGTACTATATGGACTATTTGGAAGTGAACAGCTAAGAATAGCCACATAAAAACAGATACGATTACTACCAACCAACTTTTGATCAGAGAATTTCTGGATCAATCAAATACAGAAGAAGACATTGAAGAGGATAACATTAATGTACTACTCTCTGATCTATCCTGGGTAGGATTAACCAAGCAGACAAGACAAAGACAGCAAAATGTGTTATACAAAAAATTACAACTGAAGGGCTAATTTCAGGGAAAGCTTCAGGTCTAGATGGCTTAATTTCTTATTTTCTATAAACAATCTAAACAGGAGCTCACCTGCCACCTATTTATTTATTTGCTTATTTATGAAGGAGAATAAAGAGCAGTCTTCCCTGCAGATAATAGTTTAGCTAAGGTGCTAATGCTTCCGAAACCCAATAAATCCAAGACCTTCCCAGCAAGCTAAAGGCCAATATCCCTCTTGCAATTAGAAATTAAAATATATGCAAGTTGCATGACAAATGGAATTATTAATATCCTTCCAGTTCTGATATCGCAAGTAAAACATGGATTTATACATACAGATCTTTAGGCCCAGATCTTATCAATACTTGTTTAAATGTACAAAGAAAGTGGCAAATGCCTATTAGTGCAGCAATTTTACTATATTTAAAACAAGACTGATTTTATTCAATGAAATTTAATTTGGCTAACATTATCACATATAAATTTCCTTCAGGAATTTATTAACAGTATAACCACCCTTCAGACTTAGTGGTGACTTACTGGCTATTTTCTGAGTCTACCAAAAAGATGTGTGCGACAGGGATGTCATTTATAACCTTTCTTATTTGCTATCACAAGTGTTTGTATCACATACTAAGAAAGATCTATCCCATACAGGTATTAAAAATTCTACGTTAAAATCAGCATAGTCTGTGGATAATTTAGAATGGGTAAAACAGCTTGAATCCAACTTCCACAGGCATCTTAATCTCCTCCATAAGCCTACAAAACATGTGGACTAATAATTAATAAAGAAAAACACACCTTGCAACCCCATCTGAGGAAACAAAAACATACCTTCATGGATAAAAAAAAAGGGAGAAGATGGCAAAAAATTAAAGGAATATTGTAGACATCATTATGGCAGTTAGTGCTTGTGATGATATTAATAAAAATGCAAATACCCTCCATACTACGCCATTTCATAAAGTCAGGCGGGGGGAAGGAGACAAATTGCTATTTCTTACAAAAATACACAAAACTGAAATGTGCGCTCTGCCAAAGGTGCTACTCTTATTCAGACAGCTCCTGCATGTTTATGCTTCAAAAGCATTGAAAAAATCAAAAAGTAAAGTTGTGTACACTTACCATAAATGTAGATGTTAGGAGTATATTCACTGTTGCAGTCATCACACTTGGGTTATCTGCCTGCAGGTAGCCCTCAGTCGGCCCGAATACCAGAGACTTAATATTTCTGCGTCGGATGCTGTCGCTCCAGGACTGACGTCAGGTCATCAGGGGTATAAAAACAGGCAGCCGACGCCATTACATCACTTTAAATACCAACACCAATACCCCTGAAAGGGGTGAGTAATAGCCATAGAGAGGAGACAGAGAGAGAGAGAGAAAGAGAGAGAAACCAGGGGGCTGGAGGGAGGGAAACCAGGACTGCAACAGTGAATACACTCGAACATCTACATTTATGGTAAGTGTACACAACTGTACTATGTTCTTTGTGTTTCAGTGTCATCACACTTGGGTGGATTCCCAAAGCTGAAGAAGGGTGGAGGCAGTCAAGAAGAGTTAGGGTTGGCTAGTATGCCTTGCAGGACTGCTGTTGCAAAACCTGCCTTGGATTTGGAAAAGTGAGGCAGGTGGTAATGCTTGGTGAAGGTGTGCACAGAACTCCAGGTAGCAGCTTCCAGGATGTCCCCAGTGGGGACCGCCCTGAGAAATGCTGTAGAGGTAGAAGTTGTCCTAGTGGAATGTGTTCTGACCCCCTGAGGGGTTGGTTTCCCATAGTGCTTGTAGCAGAATGGATGCAGTGTGCTATCCCTTTGGAAACTGTTTTGTTTTGACATGGCCTTGCCCTCTGCCCTGTTGCAAAGCTGACTAATAACTGGTCAGATTTTCTGAAGGGCTTAGTCCTATCAAGGTAAAATCTGAGCTGTCTGTGCACGTCCAGGGAGTGCAGGATCCTTTCTCCTTTATTCTGAGGCTTAGGGAAGAAAGTTGGCAAATGGATGGATTGGTTTAGAGTTATGCAGGACACCACTTTAGGAATAAAGGAAGGGTTAGTCCTGAGGGAAACCCTGTCAGCATGGAAAATAATGAAGGGTTCCACAGCCATAAGTGCTTGTAGCTTAGACTCTCTTCTAGCTGAAGTGATGGCCAGAAGCAAGGCTGTTTTCCAAGAGAGGAATTTTAACTCTGCTGACACTGCAGGTTCAAAGGAGAGAAGCGTGAGCTTTTCCAGTACAAAGTTAAGGTCCCAAGCAGGTGTGGGTGCTCTCCTAGGTGGCCTTAAGTTGTTTGCCCCTCTCAGGAACTGCTTGATAAGAGGGTGCGAGAAGAGAGGTGGCTCCATGTTGTAATGAGCCGAAATGGCTGAGGCATGTATCTTAATGGAGGAGAAGGACAGGCCTCTGTGCAGTAGATCTGCTAAGTAATCCAGGATTACAGGCAGGAAGGGCAGAGTTGTGTCGTCTCCTTTAGAATGAATCCAGGAGCAGTACCTTTTCCACTTATCGTAAGAATTCCTCAAGGATCCATCCTTGGCCCCTTGCTGTTCTCTTTATTTACTAACAAGATCTCTTCATCCTCACCCACTGCCTCAGTAGTACAATACGCAGATGAGACCACCCTTATATGTGCTGCCCCCACCCTAAGTGAACTACAAACCCTAACCCAAAATAACTTCACCCTAGCCAAAACTTGGTTCACTAACATCAAACTTCTTCTTAATCCCCCCAAAAAAACTAATTCTTTTCAGCCCAGGCAAATCTCCTCCCCTAAATAGTTATTTCACCATCTACTCTAAAGAAAACATTCAAATTAGTCCAACCACACACACTAAACTGCTAGGTGTAGAAATAGACAATAACCTGAGGTTCGACATCCACATAGCACAAACCATCAAGACAGTTAATAAAAAACTTGGACTCCTCTACAGGAACAAACAGTTTATAACTAATTACACCAAAGCAACCATCTCAAGGACTCATCTTCTATCTACCCTCCTATATGCCTCTCCCATCTTGACTAATCGCCGCCAAACCGATTTAAATAAAATGGAATCTTGCTACAATAAGATTGCTAAGTTTGCTACTGAAGCCTCATATAGGTCTCACCACTGTATATCCCTTAAGCAGCTTAACTGGCTTGAGTTGCCTCATATGCTTCTACTCAATCAACTCTCTATAGCACACAAACTGTACTACCTTCCTGAGAAAACCCCAGTACTTCAGCATCTAATTCAGCCCCACATTTCCTCTAGAGCCTTAAGATCTAGTAACCAGAACCTCATAACTGTCATCCAACGTGAACCTGTTGATATTTGACAAAACTGATATCTGTAAAAATAATAGAACTGCTGTTTTAAGTTATTATGTACCACAATGACTGTCTACTATAAGAATTGTTAATCTCTAACATATTGTGTATGTTTGCTATAAGTATGCTCTATTTTTTTTCTCTTCTCTCATGTACTGTATTGTATTGTGGAGCTTTTCTCCCCGGGCCTCCGCTGAAAAAGGACCTGTGTCCAGTTGGACTTTCCCAGTAAACAAATGTAAGATAAATAATAAATAAAATAAATTATCAGCATAGGATTTTCTTGTACTGGGTCTTCTGGCTTCAAGAATGACGTCCAGCACCTGTTTGCTTAGGGTTGCTGGGGGAGAATTCAAGGAATAAGCCAGGCTGCAAGATTTAGGGTTTGCAGTTGCGGATGCAAAATCTGTCCCATCTGCTGAGAGAGCAGGATTGGGTTCTGTTGTAGGTGCCAGGGTGGCACTGGTGACAGGCTGTGCAGGAGTGGTTACCAGTGCTGGCGTGGCCAGTCTGGGGCAATCAGAATTGTTCTTCGTCTGTCCTGTATTTTCTTCAGTAATACTCTTGAGAGAAAGGGCAAAGGAGGAAAGGCACAGATTCAGACATGTACCCACTGAAAAGAAAGGGCATCCACTTTCCAGGCCCTGATGTGAGGGTTCCTGGTGCAGAATTTGCGGAGCTGGTGGTTGTAGGGGGAGGCAAAGAGATCCACCTCTGGGGTCTCCCATTTCTGAATCAGAAGGTTGAAGGTGCTGGGCTCCAATTGCCACTTGTGTGGGTCTAGGAGATTTCTGCTTAAGTCGTCTGCCCGTGAGTTTTGTTTGCCTGGCAGGAGTTGAGCTTGCAGATGGACTTGCATGTCCAATGCCATGTTTCACAGGGCCATGGCTAACCTACAGACTGGGTAAGAGTC
The DNA here is from genome assembly GCF_019279795.1 of Protopterus annectens. Taxonomy (NCBI): domain Eukaryota; kingdom Metazoa; phylum Chordata; order Ceratodontiformes; family Protopteridae; genus Protopterus; species Protopterus annectens. The sequence continues at coordinate 1,335,080,566 of NC_056739.1, forward strand.
GGATCCCCACCTACTTGTTGATGTACCACATAACTGTGGTGTTGTCTGTTTTTATTAGAAGTTGTCCTGGAAAGAGACAGGATCTGAAAGCTGTCAGCGTGTTCTGCACAGCTAGCATCTCTTTTTGGTTGATGTGCAGATGAATTTGACTTGGGCTCCAGTGGCCCTGAATGCATTTGCCATCCAAGTGTGCTCCCTAGGCATAGTCTGATGCATCTGTAGTTAGGGGCTGGGTGGCGTGGGGTTGAGTAAAGGGCAGTCCCTTGTTGTAGTTGCATGCTTCTGCCCACCAAAGGAACTCTGTCCTTAGACAAGGTATGATAGGAATGACCCCTGGGTTACAATGTTGAGGACTCATTAGTCTTGTGTGATGGACATCCAGTTTTTTGCATGAAGGACACATTTTCCTCCTAGGGGCACCAGCAATTGGGCAGGGATGGGGAGTGGAGTAGAGAAGTCATTGTGAGTTTTTTTGTAAGGAGGTGGCTTACCACTCCCTGCTTTGGGGGTGGGGGCACTCCATTGCTTAGACCTCTGCATACCCTGAGACTGTAGTCTGGGTGGTCTGTTTTCCCTGGGTCTGGCTTGAGATGGCCAGGAGGGGGCTGGAAAGGACCAGTGTTTGGAAGGGCAATGCCTACTGAATCTAGGGGGTTGCACTTGTAATAAATTCTTTAACAGTCTGCATAGACTTAAGCTTTTTCTTCCATCTTTTTAAGAACCTCATCTGTTTTGGTGCCAAACAAACTGTCCTAGTAACTTTGATTTGACATGGTCTGGCAATGTCTACTCCTTGAGCCAAATAAGTCTTCTCAGTACAGAACCAGTGACTGCTGCCCGGCAAGATGCTTCTTGGGTATCAAAGCCACACTGCAAAGCATGCTTGCTGACTTGGCTTGCAGAGTGCATAAGCTCCTGCAATTCTTTATTTTCTGCATAGTCTGTAAAGGCAGTCACTTTTTGTTTAATAAGTTCCATAATATGGTGCTGATACTTCAGCATGTGAAACTGACAGTTCAATGCCCTAATAGCAAGAGTTGCAGAGGTATATACCTTCTTACCCCATCTGTCTAAAGCTCTGGAATCCATGTCCGAAGGGATGGGATTCTTGGCTGTAGTTGCCTTGATACCTTTATGCCCCTGGGAAATGATTTCTGGGTCAGCAGTAGGATTCTTGAAAAGAAATTTGTGAGTGTCAGGTACTCTGTAGTACCTGTCTAATTTCCTACGGGCAGGAGGTAAAAGTATCAGGAGTAAGACTGGATTCCATAAAAACATCAACAACTTCCAGGACAGGGGATATTGCTAAAGGCCTGTGTGTGGCAAATCTAGGAATTCTCTGAGTCTCTTTTTGGACTGAGGATAGTCTTGGCATTCCCAGTGGAAATGCTCTCTTAAAGTATGTAAGGTTTCACCAAAAGAAAAGTTCTCTGGGGGGGTGGGGGGGGGGAGGCAGAGGGAATGGTTTCATCTGCATCTGAATCCTCATAAGCAGATAAGGGCATGTCTTCATAATCAGATACCTCTGAGTCATCGGACTCCTGTTCTGTTGAAGCTGCAGGGGACTGGTCTCTTTTCCTCTTAGCAGAGGAAGACTGACTTCCCCTAATCAGCGTAATAAGGTCTTCTGTCATTTTAAGCATTTGTCATTGTGGCATGGGAGTAGGTGCATGCGCTTTGGTCATCAGTTTTCTAGGCATTGCACGTACTCTAGGCCTAAGAAACTCAGTAGTTTTAGAGAAAAAAAAGTTGTCGGTTTGAGTCGAACATCAGTTGAGTGAAGAACTGCCTCAGAAGCCAGTGCCTGCACAGCGTCTCTGGACCCATCCAAGGTAGAGACATCCGCAGGTTCCACAGTCGAAGAAGAGTCTCGGGACATACTGGACTCCGAATGGGTTTCGGTAGATGCCTGCAAATCCAATGAAGTGGGCATCAGGGGATACAAAAGCACCTCAATGAGCACCGGCGAACTGGCGACTAGCTTAATGGAAGCATTGTCGGCAGCTTTGGACCTATGAGCCCTGTCTCTGTCTTTATCCTTATGTTTTTTCAGAATATCGGTAGTCGGATGGCTTACTGAAGCCATTTTGGAATACGGAGATCAAGAATGAAAGAATTTAGCGACAATGAGAGCCCGACGATGAATGGTTCAGGTGTTGAACAAGGCACAACACGAACAGCGAGGTACGTCGTGTTCTGGGCCTAAACAAGTGATGCAGTAAGAATGAAAATCTCTGTGTGGTATTTGCTTTCCACAGGTAAGACAATTGTTAACTTTTTCTGACATCGGTTAGAGCAAGAAAAAAGGATCCCCAACAGGGTACTTAGCTTTAGAAGACTTCAGGATTATTCAATTTGTAAATGAAAATTCAGGCAGTGGCCGACCGGCACTTGTGAACTGCTTCTGCTTCGGGCTCCTCGGCAAGAAAGACTGATGTAATGGTGTTGGCTGCCTGTTTTTATATCCTTGACGACCTGATGTCAGTCCTGGAGCAACAGCATCCGACTTGTGATGGAATTGCTCTTAACCTAGAATCAGTAAGCAGAAACAGTTCCTCCTGTCTTGACATGGAGGTTTTGAATTACCTGATTGACAAAAGTATTTGGAGGTTATATTTAAATGAAAGCAAAAAAGCACAATACAACCACCACGGCAAGCAGCATAAGTTATATTTAAATGGCTCTATATAACTTTTTTTTCCCTCATGCACCAATTGGTCACTACTCAAAGTGTCAGTGCTCCACTGGGAGATTACTAATGCACCTCACAGAGAAGCCAACAAAATCTGGGTCAATGGGAATCTTGGAATGACGTCAGCCTAAGTGATAAGGATATCAAGTATAAGTCATTCCCTCTTATGTGGAAATGCATTAGGGATTCACAATGGTGTAAAATAGGAAAACAATAAAATACATTAGATTCACTGGTTGCAAAAAGGCATTATTTTTGTCAGGGACATTGGGGACAACAATAGAAGTGGCATTAAGCTTATTAAAAATTTGAAAAATGAATGCGGTAGCAATGTTTCATATCAGTGCTAATATATTGAGTTAAAAAATGTGATCCAGCATGAGGCTGATTTCTAAGAAATTTCCAATGACTACTTCGAAAACGTAGGATACAGTACACAAAACTAACAGGAGAAACAATTGTACAATTTTAAAAACACAACCTGGAAAAAGACCTCCATTCAGCCATGGGAAGGGAAGAAAGATAAAATAGGTTATTACATACATATATAAAGGAAAATGATTGGAATAATATTATAAAAGTTAATAAAAATCAAAAAAATACCTGATAAGTTTTTATTTTATATTATTAAATATGATATGTCACTAGCAACACTCTCCCTCCAGAGTGTACATGCATGGGTGAGTGAAATCAAACAACTGTTAGCATTTCTACCTACACAACATCTAGAACTGACCAGGGATTCAGGGTAAGTGGGATGTCAGCAGAAAAGCCATATACTCTGTTATTGAACAACTCCAAGTCCGAATGGATACCATATTCTAGTTATTAGGTGTCATGCAACCAAACTATAACCTTTCAAAAATGTGCATCACTGGTTAAGAACAATCTGCAATTCATTCATTGTACTTATTTTCAAGATATGGAAAATTTTCCCTACTGTCTTATCAAGTTCTGTTATCAACTTCATATCTAAATTCACAGATTTAGGCTTGTAAGTTGCAGGACATTTTCCTGTAAGATATTTGTTTAGGGGCACATCACCAAACTTCAGTTCAGCTGCAGAGACACATGGCTTTCACAAATTCACTGCTGGCATGAGAAACATTTAGTGCCATGCCCACAGCTGTAAAGACCAGATTCAGGGATGGGGGAAATGTTCATGGCTTTCCAAGACCCTAGAGAGAGCTGGCAGTAAGAAAAGCACCTACAGCAGTATGCCCAGTGAACATGCTAGTGACAAAAATGATGCAATGGGCAATGTCTTTATCAGTGTGGCAAGGGAAATAAAGGGTATTCTGCTTGATATACAGTACAAGTGTATCTAACTACACTTTGTAAAAGTGTGCATCAGCATTCTTATACCTTGTTGCAATCATACATAGTCACCTGTTATGTGTTTTAAGTGATGTTCATCATGTGTTATTCTTGCTACAGCATGGTAAACAGGTTAGAGAGATATACAGAAGGCTGTACTACTAAAACCTTCAGCTGCGGGTTGCACACTGCAATTTTTCTGCTACTGACATGCCCACTGGAAATACTGCTGTGGATGCCTGCCATAGGGTATACTGCCTCTATCATCCTGGCGGCCCCTGCATTTGGTTACTAAAGCTGTGGGTACGGGCACAGCATGCTTCTTATGCCTGCAGTAAATATACCACACCAGTGTGTCTCTGCAGTTGAACACAATTCAGCCAAGTTTTCCCAAACAAATGTCCACACAGGTATATATGTCTTGCACCTACACACGTGATTCCAAAATTAACTTCATGTACCCAACGACTGATAATGAAAACAGGCGAGAATGTGGCATAGTTGGCCTTAGGCAGTACACTGGATGGTGTAAATAGACCAGAAAGGGGACACCAAGTGGTGTTGGGGGCATTGTGGAGCCCTCTTGCCTAGGGCACCACTTGAACTAAGGCCGACCCTGGAATGTGGAATATATTCATATCTGCCGCATAATCTGAAAATTGTTTTTTAATAACTGAGACATACAACAGTTTACCCTTTGTGTGCTACGTGTTATACAGTTAAGAAGCTCTGTTGTACATAATTTACTTTCTGTACAGGTTTTCACATAGATGCTTTCGAAATTTAAGGCATGGTATCATTTGTACTGTTGATTTTAAGTTATAATTCTATATTTTGACATCTCAATAAATATAGTTCAGGTTTCTTTAAAAAATATATTTATCAAGGAAAGTAAAGCACTAAAACATGCAACAGCACATGCCTCCATGATTTGCTCAGCTCCATCTTGTTTAGCCTTAAAGAAAGAGGCTACTGTAGGCAGCACTTCATTTTTACATTCCTACTACTACTAGTTCAGGGCTTTTGTGCTTGTCCTGATAATAAAACAATAATATATAATATTATATCACAATAAAACAAACCATTAATCAATGGCAAACATCAGGCAGAGCTTGGCAACTGAGGTCCCTTACTGTATTAAAACTGTTTTTTCAAGCTTATTACTATCTATCAGCACAAGAAAACCAACATATACGTTCTACTACTCTCCAATTCATTGTGAAGATATTATATACTGTGACAGCTTAATGCATGCAATTAAAATGACCAGAGCTATGGGAAACAAACATTTTATAATCTGATCAGCAGGAGTGGCACATTGTTATACAAACAGCTGTAATATGCCTATAGGAATCTAACGACTCTACAGTGCTAACTGGTAAAGATTATGAAAGAAATACTCTATGGTCTTGGGATTTAAATCCTAGTATTGGGGAGCTGGCATAATGGTTAAGGTCTTTATCTCGCAGACACAAGGTGCAGTGTTTGATCTCACCTTTGAAGGGAAATTGGCTAGGTTTAAAATGACTTGCAGGGGCAGTTAGCCTAGCACTTACCTATAACGTAGCATACCCCCAAAATAACAACATAATATTTGTCAAAATTTGAAAAGAAGTCCCTGGTATTCAGCAATTATTACATAAAGCAGCAGCAGCCAGGAATTTGTAGAAATGTACTCCTCTTACCCTTGTCTTGTCAGGTATGCAGGGCAACCAGTAATAGGTCCAGTGGCAGCATATGATAAGTAAGGGGACATTCAGTAGTGATCTGTAAAGCTCTGTGGATGGAGGACATGCTTGTGATGAATGACAATGCCAGGTCAAGAGATGAGGAGTAACACTACTCAACAAGTTAATCGCCAACAATGCATTCTGCACAGGGAGGCGTGCTAGTTACATGCTAACTCTATCAGCTACGTATTCACGGGGTACACTCTGTGATGAAGATAAGAGCTGCTGGCATTGTATATCATTCTTTCAAGCAGACACTATATTAAGAACACAGGCAAAGCAGATCCCAGGAGCTGCAGGCCATGTTTACGTGAAATACACACAAGATGTTTTCAGAGACTTGGCAGCAGTGGCAATCTCATATTCCTCCCATACATGACACTCTGGTGCTGAGTGGTGATACAATCTATCAAGTGATGGCCAGATCTTACTGGTACAACATTAAATGACAATTATGAGAAGATATGGTTTAAAAAAATGTGGAGGAATCTGACCACAGCACGTTCAAAAGTGAGAGAGGAAGGTAGGCACCAAAAGGAAAACACTACATGGGGAAAAAGAGAAAAACAACTCATCAGGAAGGCATCATACAAATGGAATTAATCTCCTGAATATCTTTGTAAGAGTGGGACTATAAAACGACACAACCAAGCAACCAAACAATCAGTCCACGCACACAAGTTGAAAATGAATATAAATTTATTACTAAAATGAACTTGTGCAATCATTTGGTTAAGTGATTTCATCCTCAAACTTTTCAGTACTTCTTCAGAACCATTAGATTGCCTGAAATAACCACGTTTTAATAACTACTTGAACACACCCTCTTAATCCAATTAATATGTTTAAAGACACACGGACATCTTATAATGTAACACTAATGCATCCTATTATAAAAATTTCAACTAATGAAGTAGAAAACAATGAAAATATTTACAACATACACATTGTACAATGAATGATTGCACACGTTCATTGTAATAATAAATGTACATCTATTTTCAACTCGTGTGCGAACTGATCATTTGGTAACTTGGTTGTGTTATTTTGGAGTTATTTTTAATTTTGTTACGACCTATTGGGAGCTGGTTTCTGCACGTTTTGGGTTGTATTTGAAGAGTGGAACTATAAATATACACAAAAACATATACATACATACATATATATATATATATATATATATATATATATATATATATATATATATATGTGTGTGTGTGTGTGTGTGTATGTGTGTAAAACTGATTCAGGTCAGCACATGGATTAGTTGAAATAAAGTACTTTGACATAAGGCACTATGCATGGTCTCTGTTCACCTGTGCCTGTAATGGATGATTGACTGTCTGACTGATCATTTGGCTCAGAATTACAAGTATGAGAACTTCTCCTCAGCCTGTATAAAAGGTAGCACTTAGGATATCTTACTTTTCTGCTTTTAAGTAAATATTCTTTATTAACATTTACAAAAACAGAGACAGAAAAAAATTCCAGCAATGCAATGTCAAAAGCAGTCAAAAAAACTAATTAGGATGTGCAGCTGCACTATGAATGATGGCATAAGAAGAAGTTATAATATATTAGGCAGCTGTGCACAAATACAACTAAACACACTGTTCGAGAGCTACACATGACAAAACTATATTACCATCTGAGCACAGAGACATACAGGCATATGCATACATATACTCACATACTCACACTGACACATACACACATAAATACCACCCACTCCTAAGCTCCAGAACCTGAAATAGGTCCTTTGTGGTTCAGCACTCTAACCCATGGGTGCCGGAACCATACACCCAGGGGGAGCCCCCCCCACACACACACACTTTTACAGCTGCAAGACCTTTTGGAAAGAATTAATGAAGTGGAGTTTTCATGGTAATGTGGATTCATCTGCGGAAGTTAAACTAACTAAACTAGCTGTTCTTGTTCTCTTACTGCTCTTTGTTACAGGAATTATGCAGGCGCTGTTCTGATGGTGCTGCCAGAGTCATGCCAGTAAGAGTGTGTGTGTGTGTGTGTTGTGTGTGTCTAAAATGCCCCAGTTAGGTATACCTGGTGATTAGTGTTACTCAGGCTCAAACAAAAGCCCCATACCACCACTTGTGATTCAGGGAGTTGAGTCCATAGCCTTCAACTGTACAGATTTTCACAGAATATTTGGCTCAAACTTTTGGTCTGTTCCTCTTAAAATTTGTGGTTTTCTGGAAAATCAGTCAGAACTGAATTCACTAAATAATGATAGCCCTTTAAGTTTCAGTCTTCCTGTCTTTCAGGAAACACATGGTAACACAAAACACTTTATTTTAGCAACGTTTTACGATTATACAAGCAATATTTAAAATGTGTCCCTGGTTTTGGGCCTTTGCCCCCTCCCCCTCAAATAAATTTTGTCTTTTTCTAGATTTCTAGTGCTGCCAAGTTGAGAGATTTAGTTGAGTGTCAAGTTGATTTTACAAGGAGCTGAAAACTTCAGGGGAAAAGAAGTTTAGTGCTACTTATGCTAAGTTGCATGCATTATTAGTAGCACAACAGGTAGTATACTTGCTTTTGATGCAGAGAGTCTGTGGGTTCTACTCCCACAGTATGCAGATGGATCGCTGATACTGTACTGTGTTGTACTTTAAAGGCAGTGGATGCTGCAGTCCTGTGAATGTCCTCCTTTGGAGGAGTTACCCAGTAACTATGTTTCTGTTATCAGTTTGCCATCCATTTCCCATTGCAAAATTACTAGCTTATCATTTTTTTAATGTAGCATAGGCAATTTATTCTTCAAGGGTAACAGGCACTTTATTTGTAGATGAAACAATGACATATAAAGTTGTTTGCTAGCAGCAACCTTTTCATTAGTTACAGATCCCTTTAATGTGGAATTATTAAGATTACTTACTTCTGCAGAGATTTTGCATATTTACTGATATTGGTGGATTGTAATGACAGAAGTTTCAGTGGCCTTTTATGGTTGAAATTTTCTGAAATGGGTAGTTTTGTAATTATTGACTCATGCATTTTGTTTCATTGCTTACTACAAGACTGTTCCAAACTACAAATTTAAAACACATTCTAACAAGTGGTGCTGTATTACACAAGGAAAATAATTTAATACAATCAGGAAGGTGAATCAAAGAATGCATACATGTATGCTTGCTCACAGGATGCAGGAGATCAAAATAGGGGAAGAGACTTGTCACCAATGCAGTCCCCCTAGGGATTGGTGCTGAGACTTTTTCTGTTTCACATATACATCTCAAAAGCAGAAGGAAATACCAAAGGGCTTTGGCCGACTAAGTCTGAGATGACTGCAAGCTAGGAGCAGTTATTGAATCCCCAAATGACTTAGCCATCATGCAGGAAGGTTTGTAACAAACACTAACTGGTGCCAGAATCATGAATTTAAACTAAACTCCAAAAAATACATTGTCGCATCCTTTGGGAAGTCATCTACTCCAGGGAACTGCCAAATTGACAATGCCCCCTGAGAAATGACCCAGTTGTTTGGCATTTGGGAACTTGTGTGTGCAGTGACTTACATTTTGACCAACACGTGCCCAGAGTCATAAGAAAGTCTTTCTATATTGCACAGCTTATAAACAAATTGATTTTGACTAGATCTAGCGATGTCCCCCTTTACAAAGCCCTCATTAGGTCAATCATTTTGTATAATGCCCACTTTGGCATGTATCTGTCCAGACCCAAGCAACAATTGGAATACCCACAGAGATACCTTACTAAAAGCATACAAGTCCTAAACAATAGGACTTGCATGGAGCACCTCAAAGCTTTATCACTATACTCCGTATCCTACAGAGTGCTTAGAGGTGACATATCTGGCATACAAGGCATCCTCTGACCTAATACAGATGGACCTACTGAACATCAGCAAGTCAAATGGTATCAGAAATACTCAGTCCAGGTATCTAAACTGAAAGTTGTGGACAGGTGGATATATATCACAGAGGCTACCACTGTTCCAGAACAGACTATCCATTCAAGCAAAACAAAGCTCATCCCTGTCCATATTCAAATGCAACTTGGATATAAGGATGGGTAATAGAAAATGTACTCCAGGATTGCCCCTCACGCCACTAATGGATAGAAGCAGTTCCTAAATGCTGCATCCCTTACATGGGTCCCCTCAAATTATCTATGGTATGATCACATTTATTCTCACTAGGGCTAATATACAATTATCAGCCATGGGATAGGTAAGACCAATCAGGAAATGTTCATTCAAGCACCAAAAGGGAATTGGCTAAGCTTAAAATGTCCTCCAAGTGCACCTATGTTGTGGTAGTAAATAGTTTTTAAATTGCCCTTTTTAGATAAGTAAGTGCCCCTCTCACCCTCCACCCCCTCAGTCTTCAACAGCTTCTGGTGTCTCTGATCTAACCTGATTAACAAACTTACCTAACTTAATTAATTAATTAACGGACAAATAAGCAAACAAATGAAAAGCTCCTACTGACCACTCACGTGTATCACTTTTCATAAAAACAGTACAAATACAGTAAATCCCAAAGGTTATAATGTTTACAAACTTGATACACAACATAAGGTGTCAGGAACACTCTGATAAGAGATATGGTCTAGTTAATGAGTTTTAAGCTTTAGAAAACAGAAATCAATAAAGAAGTGGAATGATTGCAGCATCTATTGTAACCTTATTTCTAAGTGTGATACTTGGCGTTTCACTTTTATGTTTAGTTTCTTAAAGGAAGACAATTATAATGTTTATCTTTCTGAAAATAAAAAGTAGCACACACTCTGCATTGCAAAGACAGTAATAATTACACTAACAGATGTATGGAATTCCTGTCCCCATCACCGAAACAGCATGGAGAGCACTCATACCAGTATATGTAGTAGGCAATTATTGTAGAAAAGGCGTACCATGAAAAAAGTGAAACAGTGACTGTTCTCCACTTAAGAAAAATGGAACAGGTCGATAAGCAAATACTAGGAAATCAGTCTGCAGACTATTACAAGCTTAGCTAATAACTAGAGGTCAGAATCAAACCTTGTACCTTGTATCTCTGAGGTAAACACATTAACCCCATTATGCCAACACTTCCATCTGCATACACAGATACAGAGAGGGAAAGGAGTGCTTGTACGTGCATGTGTATCGTAGTTCTAAACATTCCGACTACATATGGAATGCAACCTCTCAAAATGTGGAAACAACAGACAAAATGTGGCACACTTACTAACAACTTCATCTAGGAGCTCACAGAGTGGTAAATGTGCCACATTATACTTATAAAAATGAATTGATATGATTCACTATTATTTACCTTGGATGCCAATTAAAAACATTCTTAACAATAAATGTGTGACAGACCCTTTCAATGTGTACGTTCAAGAAGTGAGGACTTTTTAAGATCCAGTGAGGAACGTTCTTCATAATAAGGTACACTTATATGTATACATATACGTGTGTGTGTGTGTGTGTGTGTGTGTGTGTGTATATATATATATATATATATATATATATATATATATATATATATATATTTATGTATATGTATAAATATATATATATATATATATATATATATATATATCTATATATATCTGTGTATAAACATACAAACTGTAATATATGAACACACACACAGACATACACATGTACGTATACCTAAATATCTAGAAAATATATATAAATACAAATACATGCAGACACTGCAGATTCTTTAACAATATTAATTTGAAATGTTTGACAAACTCGTGTTTCTTAGGCCATATCTAGGCTGAAACTCGTATACTTTATAAAGCTGTGTTGCAACTTGTATATGAATTTCACTGGGCACATACAATACAAAGAAGAAACTATTATGTGCTCATGCAGCAATACTTTGTGCATGTGTTCAGTCACAGAAGGTCAGAAAAATGGTAAATATCTGGGTGCTAGTAGAAAAGTATATCTGTTAGCTCTTCTAAGCTCTGACACTCCTCTAGGCGTTTCAACAGCTCATTCTCGAGGTAGCGTCATCTATAACATGAGAGCTGATGCAACACTAATCCTTGAAGAGCAGTAGCTTGCAGCACATCCTTAAATGAAACTGCCATGGTTGAACTGCTGGATCACATCAACAGTGCCCTCTGTTTTCCTCTTCATTTCCATGCAGGCAGCATCATCAAAGCAGCACCGTTTCCATAGAAACTAGCTCTGCAGAATACTAATAGGCCTGGCCACAGCAAACAGTACAGTGCCACCCACTGGCATTTCAAAAGCAGTACTGAAAGGATCTGGAGTTGCACACTAGAATAACTTTTTATTAAACTGAAAACAGAATGAGTTAGTTTAAATAAAAATAAAGTTAACGGTTGTAAATGAAGACCATGTAATAGGCAACATTATAACTTAATGCTCCCTGCTCTCTGGTTATATTAGGATTTTAATTTCAAAAATACATTTAGTATCATACGCTAATACCGTCTGATAAGCATGACTAGAGCTGTATCATTTAATATGTAATGCATGCGTATGTTACAGGAAGTAAAGCCAAGTGCATTTGTAATTATTTAATTCAGGGAAAAAAACACAGACATCTTTATTTGGTGCAAGGAGGCAGTCATAGGTAGGTACTAGGCTATCTGCCCGAGGGCATTTATCAGCCTAGCCAGAGTGTGTCGGCTTTCACCGCCCCCATTGATTAATTAACTGAGCCTCTGTCAAGCAGAGCCAATGAAGTGATCCCAGGGGTGTATTTTCTGTTACCCATCCACTCGTCAAGGTTTCTCTTGAAGAGTGTTAGTAGGGGCTCTGCCTAATGTAGATAGGAATTTTGTTCCAAAGCATGGGGAGTCTCTGTGACAGGAATCTATCCCTCCAGCATGTTCTATTTACTGTTGTGGCGAGGTTTAGCTCACTAGAGCACGTGGCTCGCAGTGACTTGGATTTCTTTAGGTGGAGCATGTCCATCAATTCTGAGTTGGACATGACTTTGTAAGTCAGGCAGAGATTACCTCTGAGTAAGCGATATGCCACTGAGTACAGCCGGAGTTTTTTCAGTCGGTCTGCATAGGACATATGTTTGAGGCCAGTAATCCTCTTGGTGAGGTAAATTTTGTGGTCTTTCCAGCTGTTGGAAGTGTCTTGTGAGGTACATCCCAAATGGGGCATTGTACTCTATGATGGGTCTGATGAGTGACGAGTAGAGGGGCACTATAACCTCTTTATTTCTAGATGTGAACCCTTTAGTAATTAGATGGGCCACATAGAAGGATTTCCTAACTACTTTGGCAATATGATTGTCAAAGGAGAGATTACTATCTACCTGGGTCCCCAGATCTCTTATTACCTCTTCTGCATTAAGTGGGCTGCCACCTATGTGGTAATTCGTGGATGTTTTATTTTTCCCAAATGGGATGACTATGCATCTGTTGGCATTTAGCTTGAGGCCATGACTTTGACACCAGGTGTCCATCTCAGTAAGGCCTTTTTGGAGGATGTCCGTGTCAGCCAGAGAGTCAATTATGGCTCTCAGTTTGCAGTTATCGGCAAACTTGATTAGCCATAGTCTTCCTGTGTTTGCCTATACTTCTGAGAAGTATATGCCAAACAGTAGGGGTCCCAGGACCAAGCCTTGCAGGACACCACTTGTGACTGGTTTAGAGTTGGACCTGGAGCCTGCTATTCTTACTGTGTGAGTTCTGTCTGTAAGCCAGTTGGCAACCCATCTTGTGACGTAGGGGTTTATGTTCAGGCTGGTGAGTTTTTCTATAATACCTGAGTGAGGAATGGTGTTGAACGCCTTGGTGAAGTCAAGGTAGGCTGTGTGAACCACCTTTCCCTCATCTATGGCCTTGGTGACTGTCTCAAAGAAGTCAACCAGGTTTAGTAGGCATGATCTGCCCTTAACAAAGCTGAACTGGGTCGGGTCAAGTGTTTGAAGGTTCCCAATGTCTTTGTTAATGAGTTTCATGATGATGCCCTCCATAGCCTTGCAGACCAGGCTAGTCAGGCTTATGGGGCGATAGTAACCAGGATCAGTTGTGGCCCCCTCCTTTGTGGAGCGGAATAACCATTGCTGTGCGCCATTCTATGGGCATGTAGCCTGTGGAGAGGCTGAGGTTGAACAGCGTGTTTAGGTGGGGGGGTTAGTTCATTCTGTAGTTCATGCAAGATGCATCCTGGGACACCATCTGGCCCCACTGACGCTGTGTTTTTGGCTTTTGAAAGGGCTGTTTTCATCTGTGCGTCTGTGATTTCCGGGACACTACACTTTTCCGGTATTGTTGTGGGCCCTTTTGGTGGTGAGAGAGGGGTGAAGTTTGCACTGAATCTATCTGCCAGGATGTTGGCAATATCAATAGGTTCAGTACATTTTGTGCTATTTTGCACTAGCTCAGAGCATATCTGTGAGTTGCCACTTAGATTCTTGACATAACTAAAGAAGGCTTTGTGGTTATCTTTTGAATCCTTGGCTATTTTTCTTTCGAAGTTAGCCTTGGATGATTTTATGAGGGACCTTAACTTCTTACTGATACTGATCAGGGATGTCTTTCCTTCTTGGGATTTGCTTTTTTTCTGAACTAGTTCCTCCTTTTGTTGTATAACCTGTTTATGGCAGGGGTCCACCAGACTGGTTTCTTCTCTTAGGGGAGTGAGTCTTGGTTTTGCTAGGGATGGCATGATCCATGCATCCTTGTAGGTGCTCATAGATTGCATTTGTAAAGGATTCTGCAGCTTGGGCAGTGTTATCCTTTAGCGTGGGGGCTGTGAAACTTACCACCTCTGCCTAAAGTAAGATGAAGTTTGCTTTCGAAAAGTTTTTCACTGGTAATTTACTATTATTAGTTTGTTAACTCAGTAAGCCCACTGAATACTAGTGCCTCTTTTCAGTAACTACCAGACAGAACTGACTGGTTAAGTGACTTACTCTGAATCATGCCCTATGCTGTTGGAGGGCGAGGGAATCATAATCTGAACTACACTTATACCCTTATTCCTTTGTAATAACTGCCAGGTGATACATTGCACATTACTAAGCTCAAAACACAAACTAATTAGTTAAATTCTAATGTAAAATGCTGTAAAAATACTTTTGCAGTATTAAAGGTAATGCAACTATTAGGGTTTCTGGAGCTGTATATGAAAACAAGAGCAGCACCTTTTATCAAGAAATCAGCCCACTGAATGCTGACTGAAGAAGTACTGATTAAGTACTAAGCTGATTGATTATCAGCTGATTGAAGTGTACCAGCTTTCTCATGTGAGAATGCTCTATGGTAGGGACCGTGGAATATCCCCAGTGTGATGCAATCTCCGAGCTGGTATACATAATTAGCAGGCACAACCCCCTGCAAAAATACTACTATGTTATGTATAAACTGCATTATAAAATTTGGTACTGTAAATATTGATTGCATTAAATATGACACTTGGAGCTTATTTTCCCTATGGCTCTACTGAAAAAGGGTACCTGAGTCCAGTCGGACCTTCCCTGTAAATAAATGCCAATAAATAAATAAATATTAAAAAGCATGGGGTGTGTGTGCTTTTTTTTTTTTTTTTTTTTTATACTTTGCAATCTGAGGTTTACATTTTTGATGAGTAGCAGTCAATCATTGTAGGATCGACCAGTTTCCACTTCAATGGAAGGATATGTTTCTGCAAAAATATACAACAGCAAGATGTCTTTATAGATTCATAGGTGTGTATTAGGCTAATGGCCCTGGGGCCTTTACAAGCCTAGCCATAAGATTACCCTGGCATCGGGCCACCAGACCTTAGTTCCCAGCGCCTCTGTCGAGTAGAGCCACTGGAGTTATCCCCGGGGTGAATTTTCTATTTCCCATCCACTCATCAAGATTTTTCTTGAAGAGGGTCAGTGAGGTGCTCTGCTTGACATGTATGGGAAGTCTCTTCCATAGCATGGGCAGTCTCTGGGTTATGAACCTGTCCCTCCAGTACGTTTTGTTGATTGTAGTAATGCGGTTGAGGTCTCTGGAGTGTGTGGTGTGGAGGAATTGGGATTTCTTTAGATGTAGCATTTCTAACAGAGCTGGGTCAGACATGGCTTTGTAAGTCAACGTTTTGTTGAGGCTGATAAGGGAGTTTTTCCAGTCTTGGGGCTTCACCTTATTCCATATCAGTTTCCTCCTTCTGTTGTAGAGTTTGTTTATGGCAGGGGACCACCAGATTGGCTTCCTTTTTTAGGAGTCTTGGTTCTACTGGGTATGCGAGATCCATGCATTTGTGTACGTGTTCATACAGTGCATTGGTGTATGATTCGGCAGTCATGCAACTATTCTCCATTTTCATGGGTGCAGTGAAGTTGGCCACCTCTGCTTTTAGGAGCCCAAAGTTAGCTTTGGAGAAGTTTTTCATGGTGGTTACCTTTGTGGGGGGTGAGGGGGTGGGAGTGATGTGGCTTTCCAAGGTGATTAGTTTGTGGTCGGATCTAACTAGGGAGGAGCTGACTATTGGTGTAGAGCCACAGTCGCCCATGTTAGTAATGACCAAGTCAAGGATGTTGCTACCTCTATTGTGGTAAGAATGCGCTGGTCCAGGGCATTGGAATTAATGAACTCCAGAAAGGGTTGGGCGAGTGTATTGGTACATGAGTAGTTTTCCCAGTTAATGGAGGGGTAGTTGAAGTTGTCCAGTATGAGAGTGTTAGGTTGGGCTCTAATATTTTCCAGGATGCTTAGGAACATGAAGTGTGAGTCTTGTGACATGGTTGGGGGCCTATAGCAGGCTACAACCTGAATCGTTGTCTTACCCAGTGTTGCTGCACCTGAAGTATCTCTGATGCATTATGTTGGGCTACCAGTCTGGAGGTGTGGCATCATTTATGAATATGGAAACACTACCGCCTTTGGAGCTTTGGTCCAAGTTCTGGGGCCAAAAGGTGTGGAAAGAGTTATAGCCTGGTAGTGTAGGGATGCTTTCTGCTTCCTTGAACCAGGTCTCTGTTACAGCACAAATGTTGATGTTCTCCATTTTAAGGAGTGCTTCAAGTGAGTGCATTTTGAGATTTAGACTTCTAGCGTTGAGCAGCATGACCCTCAGATTGCATTTGTTTGTAGCTGTTACAGTGGTAATTTGGTCTTTGGAACACCACCTAAAAAATGCACTATAGGGGTGGCAAGAGCCTTGGCCAGTATCCAGAAGCCCAGGGGTGACAGATGCAGGCCATCTCTGGCAAAGCATCAAGGTCTGTCAATCATGTCATCCCAGGCAGACAGATACTGGATCCCCTTAGAGTGACACCAGAAGCTTAGCCAACTGTTGAAATCAATCATTTTCTGCTTGTACTGTAGTATCATCCTGGGTGACAGTAGGATGCTGCTCAGGACTAGGGTCATACCCGCCTGGGCTACATAATACGAGAGCTCCTCCATGTGTCTTTTCATGTAGTCCAGGGAGGTAGGGCTCAGGTCACTCACACCCACATGTACAATGACTGAGTCATATTTGTACCTGTTGTTGAGGGACCTGAGTGCATGCGTTATGTGGCAGATCCTGGCATCTGACAGGCAGCTGACTGTTACTTTCTCCTTATTCAACCTAGTGAGTGGGACATCAGTATGCCTCACTATCGAGTCACCTATGACTAGTGTGCTGGGCATGCTGTTTTGCCTTAGGGGCTTTGGTTGAGTGGCACACTGTTTAGGAGAGTTATGTGTCTCGTGATTAGTGTTGTGTTGTGGTGGTCGAGTGCATTTCTGCCTTGGAGGTCTCTGTTGTTTGGGTAGATTTTTATTGAGAGCCTCCATGAAAGTGGGTGTGTGGTTTTTGTTTTTATGTGAAGGCAGTGCTGGTGTGTGTTCTGGAGGGCTATGTGTTCCATGTGGTGTGGTGCAAGTGTTGACCTTCTCCTCTTGACCAGCTATTCTGGTCTTGGCTGGAGAGTGCGTCGCTTCCAATTTGGATATATAAGTGCCTCTCTCGCAAGTCTGGGTGTTGGGAGGTAAGAGGAGAGGGTTGTCATTGCCTCAGGATGCCCAAGTTCACCAGGTTAATAGGAGAAAGCACATAAAACTGACCTTTAGACATGCAGACATGGGCTTTTCAAATTTATGAACAAAGCACACACCCTACCATCTTTAAAAATACATTGTATTCTATGCCCATTTATAAATCAGGCATTGCAGCTTCTTGTAAATATGACTGCTGTACATATTGGATTCAGTTAACCTACTGCCTCTTTTTTCAGTAAGGCTGCTTAAAACTCTCTGTGGTACTTTCAAATTTCTAAGTTCAAAAACTGCAGCATAACTGAACCAGCATGTTTAGTAGTTTAGCCCTCTGTAAAAATCTTGGATTGTATGAACTGACCTAGCTGTATTGTTAGTATTAAGTTCAAAACTGCAAATATAGTTGAACTGTTACCTTACACTTTCTGTGTCATATAATTCTTGGTTAAGAAATGTTTTTGCTATGTAAACCTGAAATATGTATACGTAAATTGTTGCTCTAGTATAGCAAACAGATTAAAGTCAATAATACATAGTAAGTGACTTACATCTCTCACAGTGTTTGGCTCGCTACCAACCAAACTGAATTTATTTTTATCCAGGTCCCACCCCAACCCCGATCCCTACACTTTTTTTCTCTTACTTCTGCTGCATATGGTTCTTTTAAATTCAGAAATCTCAAACCTGAGCAACACACATTTTCACATTCATCAAATAATATTATATTTCCTCTTTTTAACTGCTTTCATAGGGGAACCAAAATCAGAATCCTCAGCTACAGTCACATTGCTTAAAGACTTAATTGCAGAAATGTTAGCAAAACGTTAATTTTACATATTGTTATCACTCTTGTGTGACACTGTTCTATATGAAATATATATGATCTTATTTAACAACTCACATTCAGCTGTTTAAACTGCCTTCTTGCTACTAAGTTTTTAATCCCTTAACACCTCATACCACTTTACTTAGTAGTCAGGGCTTTACTTTTAACTTTTTCATTTATAACTGTAAATCCTATTATAAATTATAGCTAGTCACAAGGCTTCCTAAAAAAACAAGTATTTGCATATCACATTATCACTGTCTACCCACTGATGATTCTTTTCACACAAAAATGCACAGAACTCATCTTTGCTTCTTCATTTCAACACAAAAGTTGCATAGCTGCTCCCTTTTCATAATTGCTCACTAAAAGTATGACTTTCAGCAGAAGAGGGGAGAATTTCCAAACCAGATTATCAAGGGAATAAAATGGAATTACCTCAAAACACACAGGAAAAGTGTGTGTACACATACCCCTTTATCCCCCAGGAATGCAGCAAAAATATAAAAAACTAATCAGATAAATAAAATAAAATAAATATTTTCCAGCAACATTAACAACAGAAGCACGCACCAAAACAACTTGTTCACGATGTTTCACTACTCAAGGATGTGCATTAAAAGCTTGTGTTTTATAAACGCAAGGGAAAGATAGACAGAGAATTTCTAAAACAGGTAATTAGGTGAAAAAAAGGAATTACTCAAAAGTACAATATCTGGGACAGGGATACATAAACTTTCTCCCTAGTCCCGAGAAACACAGGTATGTATATACATGGAGAATAACAACAAAAGTATTATATACAATAAACAAATAAATAAAATAAATGTTCTTCTAACAACAGTAAAAGCAGTGTTAGAATCGCATATGACAGCAGCTTCTTGATTAAAGTTCGCTATCTTTAATATATAACTACTACAATTTTTTAAGTAGACCACACTTTGCTACTGTTTTATAGCTCCAGGTATGAAAGTATGGTATCCATTTAAAAAGAATTTCTGACTGTCATCCATATAAGATACATTGATCTGTTTTTAAATATCAGCTAAACAAATCAAACTCAAAAGTTTGAAAATGCAATACACTGATATAAAATCTAAAAAAAAAAATCACAAACTTAAAAGAGCTTTTATGCAGGTGGGCAAGACCCCCTCCCTGCACTCCTACACTCCCTCTTTTCTGTATGTGGACAAGCCACCCCTCACTCCAAAAATATACTGCTAATTTTACATGCCAACCCTGGCACTACAGCTGAGAAAGGTAAACCTCCACTCACCACTGTGCCATGACTTCAAGCAAATAGCTATTGGCACTTTTCAATATTTTGCAGTTTCAGACTTTTGGTCCAGTGTTACACAATATGATGATCTGCCCTTACAATATTTACTAAAGGTACCCAAATAAATAACATTCCATTAGCATACTGTGAGCCTTATCTGCAAAAAAAAAAAAAAAACTCTAGGTCTCTATATACTTACAATATGCAGACAGTCCTCTTGGGACACATTCAGACAAAAAATACTGTATAAGCAGTGCATTATAACATGACTAACAATATCTAGTAAAGTTACACTGTGCAGGAAGAATGCTGGAGATGATTTTACACATGATACAAACTGATCTGCCATAGTAAAGGTAACACTTAGGGAAAGAAACTGAAAGTTGAACTGCGAAACGCATTACGATACAATACAATACAACATGCCTATGCTCAATAACAAGGGCAGCAAATGGTCTGAACTTTATTAGTACACAGGGTATGGAGGCACTGAAATTAAAACGGCATGTTGTAAAGGCTCAGAAATCTAGGGAACTTCTGCATTAGAAGACTTGAGTCAATGTCAAGTATGTTATACTGTTAGGGCAGTTACAGTGGTCATGTGGCTAGGTAAAAAGATTAAATATATGACAAGCTGGTAGAACCAGACCAGTGGATCTTATCCGAATGTATGCTAGAGATGACTTTGGCCATAATCAGTGGAATTAAAATGGACATCACTGAAATATGGACACAGAAAATATCATTATAAATTTTAAAAGTAGAGAAAATTAATTCAATGCAATGAAAATGGCATGAAAGTCAAATTTACTCTAATGGACTAGAAAGCTGCAAGAATTAACTTCTCTAAGAGACTAAAGGCGAGATCATCCACAGATGTGCTCAAGTAAGAAGTATCCATGAACTACTGTGACAGAAATCCTGTATCAGACATAGCCTAGGACAAGTCTATCCCCAACCAGCTATGAATGAAGGTGGAATTTAGATAGTCAAGCGAATATTTTAATAACTGCAGTTTTAAATTAAAGCATTCATACATGCCAGCACTCATCAAACGTACTAAACAAACTATACTGACACTGAAGGAAGATTATACAGCTCAGTTAAGAGGCTCTGACAGGTACCACTGCAAACCAGTGCACAAAGCAGGCATGTTTTGAAATGATGTGTAACAAATAAGGTTATTATAGCAATTGAGATTGTGTCACCATTGTTTACTTTTATTGACATAAATGTAAGATTGACAATGTCATACATGGTAATTTAATAAAATGTTTCTTGTCTAAAAAAAAAAAAATATATATATATATATATATATATATACATATACACACACACACACACACACACTATACTGCTTAATCACTTAGTGGATATACTTGGAATTTGGGATGAAGCAGAATTTCTCATCAGAGAATTTCTATTTCTTGGCAGGGGTAACTTTAGAACATGTTGTCAACTGTTGAAGCCAAAGTGTCAAAGCTGCCCCATCCCAAACTCCACACTTTTTGCTAAGAACTAGATTAGAGAATCTAACATGATTAAAACTCATCTTATAATCCAATTCCAAATAATATGGATCAGAGAATGGGACCAAAATTTATGAGTTTGATTTGCACATAAGTTCCAATATGCATTTCAAGTTCCTGAGTTCCAAAATTCCAACATAACACTATGACTAGGGGTCCAATACCAATCTACCTATCCATGACAACCAATTATCCACCTTCCCGCAGCTCTCTCTGTTCTGAGTCAGGCAGAAATAAGAACTGATTAATTAAGGACTCATTCATAAGACAGAAGAGGTCACTTAAGGTTAATCACTTGTTAACAGAGGGGGTGGAGCTAGGAACTAAAATTTCTATTTAAGGAGTAAACTAAAACATTTCAGAGCTTTACCAGAAAGGCTCATCCAGACTGTGCTACACTTTGCTGATTTTTTGTATTACTGTATTGCCTTTCTATATTTTGAATACTGTAGTTTGTTTTCTTTACCTTGTGTTTTGCTTGCATTCTGTTTTAACAGCATATTAAAACTTCAAAAGAGACCACAGCTCTCTCTGTTCTGAGTCAGGCAGAATTTTTTCTCGCCCTCCCACCCACTTAAGTTGTCTTGTTAAATACCACTGTCTTTCTAGTTGCCCGCCTCTTATGTTAATCTGACCATATATCTCATTTCTCTCTACTTTCACTGGCTTATGTGAGTAATCACAAAATCATCATTTTTGAAATCCCACCCCTTCAATTATTTAAATTTATTGGCCATCCTACAGTATTTCATAGTACCAAAATACAAAAGTGACCATCCCTTTCAATCCATCTTGCTGTTTTAAAAATAGTAACTCTCCACTAAACCTTAACTTTTTAAACAGGTAAAACTCAAGTTACCTACTTTCACATCTAACTTCTCTAGTGCACACTGCAGAGTGCATTCTTTTCAATCTTACCTTTAAGCATCCCTGTGACTAGCACTTTCTCTAATACCTGCTGGAAAGCACTAGGAAGCCTTAAACTCATACAAACACTGAACTCTCCTTGTAAATTAATAGTAGGCACTAAACAGCCTATAATTGCAAAGTACCTTGCTAAGGAAACAGCTCCTATACTTTACAAAAAAAAAAAAAAGCCCCAAACCAGGCATGTCCAAGGGTCAGCTTCCGTGATTTCTCCTGTCCACCTGGTGAATCTGCAATGCAGCAATTGCCTCATGTACACAGACAACCCTCTCCTCCTACCACCCAACACTACAACCTGTGAGAGATGCACTTACATAGCCAAAATGGAAGCAAAGCTCTCTCCACCCAAGATTGTGCTAAACAGTCAAGAGGAGAAGGTTAACACCCACACTACACCTCAAGCAACACATAGCCCTTCTAAACCCGCACCACCAACAACCACATATAGCAACACTAAATCCACATATGCAGAGGCCCTTAACTGTAACCTGCCCAAGCAACAAAGACCTCTGAAGCTGAAACGCAAACAAACACCAATCACAACCAATGTGTCACATAGTTCACAACACCAGTGTGCCACCCAGCAACAGCCCCTAAGGCAAGACAATGTACCTAACACTTTAGTCATAGGTGACTCTATAGTCCGGCACACTGATGTCCTTCTCACCAGGTTGAATAAGAAGAAAATTACAGTCAGCTGCCTGTCGGGTGCCAGGATCCGCCACATAACGCATGCACTCAAGTCACTCCACAACAAGTACAAATATGACTCTGTCATTGTCCATGTTGGAGTGAATGACTTGAGCCTGGACTACATGAAAAGAGACATAGAAGAGCTCTCGGATCATGTGGCCCAGGCAGGTATGACCCTAGCCCTGAGTAGCATCCTGCCTTCGCCCAGAATGATACCACAATATAAGGATAAAATGATTGACTTCAACAATTGGCTAAGCTTATGGTGTCATTCAAAGGGGATCCAGTATCTGTCTGCCTGGGATGACATGATTGACAGACCACGATGCTTTGCCAGAGATGGTCTGCACCTGTCGCCCTGGGATTCAGGTTACTGGCTAAGGCTCTTGCCACCCCTATAGTGCCTTTTTTAGGCAAACTTCAAAGGACAAAACCACCACCGTAACAGGTACAAGCATGCAAAATCTGAAGGTAATGCTACTCAATGCTAGACGTCTAAACCTCAAAATGCACTCTCGAGGCACTCCTAAAATGGAGAACATCGATATCTGTGCAGTAACTGAGACGTGGTTCAAGGCTCCAGAGAGCACCCCTGCAATACCAGGCTACAACTCTTACCACACTTTTCGGCCACCAAACCAGGACCAAACACTAAAGGTGGAGGAGTGTCAATATTCACCAAGGATATTCACACCACCAGGCTAGTTGGCCAACACAATGTGTCTGAAATTCTCCAAGTGCAACTAACACTAGGTAAGACTGCAATCCAAATTGTAGCATGCTACAGATCCCCCATCATACCCCAAGATTCTCACTACACCTTTCTAAACATACTGGAAAATATTAAGATAGAACCAAACACCCTAATACTGGGTGATTTTAACTACCCTGCCATTAACTGGGAAAACTACTCATGTCCTAACACCTTTGCGCAACAGTTCTTGGAATTCATAAATTCCAACGCCCTGGATCAACTAATCCATAGTCCCACCAGGGGCTCCAATATCCTAGACCTGGTCATTACCAACATGGGAAATCAATGCTCCATACCTATGGTCACCCCTCGTTAGTCAGGTCTGACCATAAGCTAATCACCCTTAACATCCACATCCCACCCCACCCCCAGTAAAGAAACCACCATAAAAAACTTCTCCAAAGCCAACTTCATGCTACTCAAGTCAGAAGTGACAAACTTCATGACACCCATGCAGACGAGAACTGAATCCTACACTAAGGCACTGTACGAGCACATCCACTCATGCATGAATCGTGCCATCCCAAATAGAACCAAAATGCTCTCATCCAAAAAAAGGAAGCCAATCTGGTGGTCCCCTGCCATAAACAAACTTTACAACAAAAGGAAGAAACTTTTGCAGAAAAGAGGAAAATCCCAGGATGCAAAAAACTCCCTTACTAGCCTCAGTAAGAAACTGAGATGCCTCATAAAATCCTCCAAAGCTAGTTACGAAAATAAAATTGCCAAAGATTCCAAAGACAACCACAAAGCATTCTATAACTATGTCAAGAATCTAAATGGCAATG
This sequence comes from Protopterus annectens, assembly GCF_019279795.1. Lineage (NCBI taxonomy): Eukaryota > Metazoa > Chordata > Ceratodontiformes > Protopteridae > Protopterus > Protopterus annectens. The sequence goes on from NC_056739.1 coordinate 1,335,105,035, forward strand.
CTCAGATCTGCTCTGAGCTAAAACAGAATGGCATTAAATATACTGATCCGAAGGATATTGCCAATATCCTGGCAGATTGATTCAGTGCCAACTTCACCCCCTAAATGGCCCATCTCAATACCAGAAGATTGCCAAATTCCAGTAATAACGGCCACACAGGTACAAAACGCACTCTCTAAAGCCAAGAATACAGCATCCATGGGACCAGATGACATCCCGTGCTGTGTACTACATGAACTACAATATGAACTGGCACCTCACCTAAGTGTCATGTTTAATCATAGCCTCACCTCAGGTTTCGTGCCCACTGAGTGGCGCAGAGCTACAGTTATCCCAATCCACAAGGGGGGATCCACCTTGGATCCCGGAAACTACCGTCCCATCAGTCTGACAAGCCTTATCTGCAAAGCCATGGAGCGTATTATCATGGAACTTATAAACAAAGACATTGGCAACCTTCAAACACTGGACCCCACCCAGTTTGGGTTTGTGAAGGGCCGATCTTGTCTCCTGAACCTGATTGATTTCTTTGAATCAGTCTCCAGAGCCATGGACAAGGGTAAGGTGGTCCACACAGCCTATCTAGACCTTGCCAAGGCCTTTGACACCATCCCCACTCTGGAATCATAGATAAACTTACTAAGTTGGGCATTAATCCCTATGTCACCCAATGGGTTGCTAAATGGCTTACTGATAGAACCCACACTGTAAAAGTAGCCGACTCCAAATCCAGCTCCAGACAAGTGACAAGTGGAGTACCTCAGGGTACAGTCCTGGGGCCGCTCTTGTTTGGCATCTACTTCTCTGAAGTACAGGTCAACACTAAGGGACTCTGGCTAACAAAGTTTGCAGATGACTGCAAACTGGGAGCCATTATTGAATCCCCAAATGATGTGGATACTCTACAAAAGGGCCTTACAGAAACAGATGCTTGGTGCCAGAGCCATGGGCTCAAGCTCAATGCCAAGAAATGTATTGTTATCCCCTTTGGGAAAAAACATGTATCCATGAATTACCATATAGGTGGCAGTACACTAAACACAGAAAGTGTGATAAGAGACTTAGGGACACAGGTGGACAGTGGTCTCACCTTCGATAACCACATCGCCACAACAGTCAGGAAATCCTTCTATGTGGCACACCTCATCACAAAGGGCTTTTCATCCAGAAAAAGGAGGTCATTGTCCCACTGTACTCATCCCTCATTAGACCCATTATAGAATACAACACCCCATTTGGTATGTACCTCTCAAGACATCTGCAACAACTGGAAAGGCCTCAGAAATACCTCACTAAAAGAATCACAGGCCTAAAGCAGATGCCCTACGCTGACCGCCTTTAAAAACTCCAGCTATACTCTGTCGCATATCGCCTACTCAGAGGCGATCTCTGCTTAACATACAAGGCCATGTCAAACCCAGAGCTGTTGGACATGCTACACTTAAAGAAATCCCAATCCCTCAGAGCTACACGCCCAGGGATCTAAACCTTGTCATCACAATAAACAAAACATGCTGGAGGGATAGGTTCCTGACCCAGAGACTCCCCAGACTCTGGAATAGATTGTCCATACATGTCAAGCAGAGTGCCTCTTTGGACCTCTTCAAGAGGAACCTTGACGATTGGATGGGAGAAAGGAAATTCACCCCAGGGATCACGTCAGTCGCCCTGCTAGACAGGGGTCCAGGAAAGTAAATAATGTGGGAAGAAATAGCCAGGGAATTGTTATGGCTAGGCTTGTATAGGCCCTAGGGCTGATAGCCTAGTACCAACCTATGAACCATAGCTGTCATGTGCATAAAGATATTCATTAAGAGAACACAAGACGGGAGGTACCAGTTGGAAGTCTTGTCAGAATCTGAAGTGTGAGGTATCAACTGTAGCAAAGGTCACACTTCCCGCCTTTTTTGTTAGATTCTTTAATGAAGGCTAGAAGTCAGATCTGTCTGAAACCCCACCGAATAATGTGAAGTTCATCTGTGTGTAAGATTTTTCTTAAGTCAGATGAAAAGTGGTATGCCATAACCACAAGTACTGCCACAACTGCTTAATATTTAATATAATATTTAAACTGCATTTCTCTTGCAGGTGATAAAAGATGGTCAAATGCATCTTGGTCTTTTTCAGAGGCTGTACGATGTCACATAAGAGCTCAATCCCTTTAGTGTCCTGTGAAGTGAAATAAAACCAATTTTCCTATAGATTCAGAACAGGATACTTCTATATAGACATATGTGATCTTAATATCTAGGTAGTACAGGTCTTAGCCAGACTTAATTTTGCCTCATAATTTTGTCCTGTCTCGCAAAACATTTCTGATTTTCTGGTAAATCACCATGGATTACAGTAACTCAATAATGTTAGTCATTATTAGCATGTAAGATGTGAAAGAAGGAGGGCCCCAACAAGAGGAAAGACACAAAAGGTAAAGCCTGTTTACAACTGCCTTGATAAACAACACACAGCTTCACAATGCAAACCTAAGCAAGAAAAATGCTATACTTTTCTTAGAAAGTGTCTATAAAATTAAGAAAAAAGAAATCACATGAAAGGAAGTTTAGTACTGACTGTTCACACAACGTTCTTTCTCGGGAAGAAAGCACAGGCTGTCCAGAAGAAACAATTCCTTTGCAAAGTGTACAAAGCCTGAGTCAGCAAAAAGTCAACCCATTCCTTGTATATACAGACAGAAAGCAAGCTTGGGAATTTTGAGTTGGATACTGGAAGCAGTAGAACAAATTATACAAGAAAGCAACATTCTTTGTAAACAAATGATCTTGCAATGAAAACTTACACAGCAGAATACATAAAACTGGAGTTGCTGAAATTAAAAAAATGCTTAAAAGGAACAGAAGGGAATATTACCTTTTATAACCAATAAAGATCAAGGCAAAACGGAGTTAGTCCTCACCATTCCATTTTTCCTATCTTTATGACAGCCTTGTTGAGGTTATCAGCAAACATCTGGAATGCTGAAATGTATGTAAAATAAATATAAAAGCATACTTTCAAATGCATCAACTTTTTCATGTTGCTCTTAGTCAGGCTTGTGTCTACAGAATACATGTTTGTGGGCAATGTACCCATGTCATTACAGATGCATGGTTTTATTCTGGAGGGCAGGAAGGCCTGTAGAGTAGCACAACTGCATGCACTGCTTGAAATTTAGTTGAAAACGCCAATATTTATAATAATTAGTCTTTTACCTAACTTTGAAATTATTTCCATGCCATTTCTTCACTGTTGCCTTAGCTTACCTGGCTAAGATTTGAAGTTTTATGGCTATATTCTGCTGGTGTAGCTTTCTGTTATTTTTTTTCCAACATTGTACATCAATAAAATGACTTAGAAATACAGTTCACAATGCATCTACATTGCTTCAAATTGAATATCTGTATTTTTACATCTGGTTTCTCCTGTGTATCATGCTACAAGCAAGCTCCATGACAATGCACTGAATCTCTTTGCTTCTCTGCCCAGAATGGCATTACCAAAATATGGTACACGAGGATCCAGATTTGTGAAGCAGGAAACAATATGTGCCTTGTATCATGACAAACAGATGATTTTTAAAAAATATATATTTTTTTTACTTAAAGTACAAATAAGTTACTATAGCAAGAGGTTCTCCCATTCGATTCTCGGCTTGGCGTGGGAGTGTCTTCTGTATGGAGTCTGTATGTCCTCCCCGTGGTTGGGTAGCATTCGAAAAGACGTGTGTGTAAATGGGCATGCCTTCGTTGAAGGTTGGGCGTCGAGCTGGCACCTCGGCGTTTCGTAAAAAATCTACTTCCAATCATTAGCGGACCGGAGTTCCGCAGTGGCTACCCCTTACCGGGAAAAAGCCGAAAGACAAACAAACAAGTTACTATAAAATACACTAAAATTAAATCAGGCTGCCAGATAAAACAGATTTCACATTTTTCTCTGTGGACTACAGACAGAATGACTCATTTGGATTTCATCTTCAAAGGTCTGAGCTAGGCTTGCCAGTCCAAAACTTACTGAACAAAATTCATTTAAACTAGGTAGAAATAAAGTGCATATATAGTGAAAGCAAAATTCTGGAAAAAGAGATTACTAAATATGAAAGTGTATTCAAAAATGAAATGAGTATGCTGTTAGTAACAAGAAACCATATTGAAGTTCCAGCAGATTCCAAAAGATTTTTTCAGAACCCGAGCAGCTCCTTAATGTAATAACAACACACTAAGTATGTTATCTGATCCTAGAAAAGCCCAAAGACATGGACAGATGTGTTGTAGAACTGATGCTAGGTGTTATGGGTAATGTACCACCAGATAATGAGAAGATTAAACAATGCACTGTCATTCTCCCAGGTGCATAAAACTCATTCAGATTTTTGTCAAAGAATGAATAAAAAGCCATAGCTTATGTTCTACTATTTCTATAGTCTAGTGTTAAGGGCCAAATGCTGGTGTGTACTTTGAGGTCTGCAATCTCAGTCTGCAAATGGGTTCTGTGGCAATGAAAATGTAGAACAAGTTTATGTTGGTATGAACAGAATAACAGGCTTAGCCAGTCAATTTGTATCATTACCTGATAAGGAAAGGAATGTGGAAAAAGAAATAAAACTATATGACAAATGTCCAGTAAACAGAACGTTAACACCAGTGTGCCTTTATACCCATGTGAAGGGCCAGTGAAGCCACAATCTAGAGTGCATGTATGACCTGACATGGATAGGAATATGAAAAAGAAATAAAACGATGTGACAAATGTCAAGTAAAAACAGAAAGTTAACACCAGTGTGTCTTTATACCCATGAGAAGGGCCACAGAAGTCCCAATGTAGAGTGCTGGATAGGAATATGAAAAAGAAATAAAATGATGTGACAAATGTCAAGTAAAAACAGAAAGTTAACACCAGTGGGTCTTTATAAAGTCCCAATGTAGAGTGCATGTACGACCTGACATGGACAGGAATATGAAAAAGAAATAAAACGATGTGACAAATGTCAAGTAAAAACAGAAAGTTAACACCATAAGTGTCTTTATACCCATGAGAAGGGCCACAGAAGTCCCAATGTAGAGTGCATGTACGACCTGACATGGATAGGAATATGAAAAAGAAATAAAACAATGTGACAAATGTCAAGTAAAAACAGAAAGTTAACACCAGTGTGTCTTTATACCCATGAGAAGGGCCACAGAAGTCCCAATGTAGAGTGCATGTACGACCTGACATGGATCGGAATATGAAAAAGAAATAAAACGATGTGACAAATGTCAAGTAAAAACAGAAAGTTAACACCAGAAGTGTCTTTATACCCACGAGAAGGGCCAAAGAAGTCCCAATGTAGAGTGCATGTAGCCTGTAGTCATCATTCCTTGTAAACTGTTTCTAGAAGTTATAAATGCACATCTTTAGTGAAAAAACTTGCATGCCAAGAATTCTACTACTTATCATACAGAGAAAATGGGAGACAAAATTTTACAATAAGCAATATCCCAAAAATGCTAGGGTCTAGCAATGAATCTTACAACATCAGCGTGTAAATTTTATGAGCAGAAATGGAATGCACCAAGTAAATGCTGTAGAATTAAATTCTTAATATAATTTGCTATAAAAGAGAGCAGAAAAGACTTGAATAAAGGGATGAAGAAAATGAAAGGTAAGACTGTGCGAACAAGACTGTCAAAGTTAGCATTTTAAGAATAATAATTCAGATGGGGAGCATACCCCTCAAGTGCCCAGATTTTTGCAGAACGTCAAGATTTTTGTCTCATATTTTTGATCTTTTCCTCATAACATTTTGGTTTTCTGGCAAATACTTGGCATGTCATTGTGGACTGAAGTCAGAAAATAATGAAAGACATTTGAGTTTCATATTGCATGCCCTTCAGAAAATTCATGCTAATGTAAAACGGGTTCCTATTACGTGATCGAGGTTTTGAAACTTCGAACACGACAATATCGAACTTGTCTGTTCGAAGTTTCAAAACTTCGAACACGGGGAAAAAAAATATAAAAGAAGCAACAGTAAACTAACTGTTGCATGCAGGGGGGCTTGCCACCCGCTCTTTAAATATATCAACTCAGAGATCACACTACCCTGCAGTAAAGGGAAGTATTCCCTTTCTGCACTATAATGCGGTCTCGGAGTTGGTATATTCAAAGAGCAAGGGGTGTGGGGGGTACAGGGGGGCTTGTCCCCTTGCTTGCAACAGTTAGTTTACTGTTGCATTTTTTTTTTTGTGTTCAAACTTCAGCAAGTTCGACTATATGGTTTCGACCATATAGGGTTTGAACTTGTTGACGTTCGATCACGTAATAGGAACCCATGTAAAACCTATTATTCTATCAACTTTCTAAGTTTGTAAGAGTAATATTTAAAATGTGTCCCTATTTTTGGTCCTTTGTCCCCCCCATTATTTATGGCTTTGTCCAGATTTCTTCCTCTAACAGGTTGAGAGGTATGATGGTAACAAGATAATCCCCATCCAAAATACTGATATCTCAGTGGATAAGATCTACACACACCTTGTTTTTTATCAAATCTAAAAGCAAAAATCCAGTGAAAACAGTTCAGAAATACACAACTGCTGTGCCAGGAAATAAACAAAGTCAATTTGCAGAACTGCAGTAAAGGTTTAAAATGACAGCCCTGTAAACTGAGAGGTGATCGGCACCTATAGCTTACATGAACTGTGGTCAGGGGTCATCGTTGTCTGTGAGGAGACAGATTCACAGAAAACACATAACAGTCTGGAAAATTCCTTAAAAAATACAGAGTTTCCCACATATGCTATCCTGACACATGTGGAAACTGTCATTAAGGAACCAGTATCTACACCTATGATGACTGAAAACCACAAAAAACCCTTATCAGCAAACCTGTTCTGGCAAAAGGCACATACAGCATTCAGCTAGATGTTCCAAATATGAAAAGCACCCCCAACTAAATATAAATGACTTTTACATAGAGTTAATCTTCTTCCTGGGGAACAGCAAAAGATGTGGTGCACTGCTGCACAGTGGTGCAGCGGTTAACATTGTCGCCTCACAGCTACAGGTTCTCTGGTTCGATTTCTTGGCTGGAATGCCTTCTGTGTGGAGTCTGCATGTCCTTTCTGCACTGACGTGGGTTTCCCCCGGGTACTCTGGTTTCTTCCCACATTCTAAAGACATGCATCTGGAGATTTTCTCTCTGGGCCTCCAGGCTCTGTCCTAGTCAACAAATGTTAAATAACTAAATAAATAAAATGTGCCTTGGTTTCACTGAAGACCTGGAAAATAAATGAAACTTTGAAACTGTAAACTATGTCCGTACAAAGCTGTAAGTGTTCAAAATGGATAGTACAGAACCAAATATTTTCTTTTCTGAAAATTACAGTTTATATAGAAGTTCTTAACATAAGAAATGTTTTTAGAGCTTTGGGTATTCAATGGTTAGTTCAAGTTAGTATATTTCAAGTTTGCATATTACCAGTATTTACCCCAGGCTGGTTTTGAGCCCCTTGTTATCACTGATATCAAGACCATCCTCGTTGTGCCTCTACAACATACTCAGCTTTAGAAATCTGTAAACTAATGCTGTGGCAGGGGTCTTGGAGTTTGACTTTTGATGAACACATAAAAATCGATAATTTATAATCTAATCTATAAGCTAAGGATGAAGGCTAATAAATTATTCCATGTAAATGAGGCAGTGGAACTGACCACCACATTAGTTTTTTTTTTTTAAACTAAGATTATGTAGAGTGTAGTATTGGAAGCAGCTGTAACAGCCAAAAACAGTGTAAACAAATGGGAAAACTAAAATGTGTAAACTTAGAAAAGATGCAGGACTAACAAACTGTCAAGATATACGAAAAGAGATGCATCTAAATTCTACTATGCCCTTTATTTTGGAATTATTAGGGTATAATGTATGAATCTTTCTGGCTCATCTGAAACCATAAGCTTAACGAATCCTATATAGATTTTCAAAAGAATGTCATACTTCTTAAGTATATGAAAGACAGGACTTAATTTCAAAGTCCAAAAATTACCAAACCATGATGAACTTTACAGTATGGAAGACACTTTGGTAACAATTTGAGACAATATGAACTGCATACTTTTTCTGAATTTCAGCAGCCTCAGAGATCCTTATGACTGCCTATCAGTCAAATCTTGTCATGCAGGGAGCACTCCTGTGGTTGTCATTCAGCTACAGTGTCACCTCACATTGTAATTCGACTAGTAGAGACTGTCATGTTCAATTGTCTGCGTCACTATTTTGCACAGATTTCTGAACATCCGAAATCATGGACTAACTCCAACACTATCTCTGCCCCTAACCCCAACCCTGTACCTTACCTCGGAAAAACTCCTAGCCTACCACCAGTCAGATACTTTATGTCTAATGCTACTTTTTTTTTAAACTGATCACAAAATGAGACTAGAATATTTTCTTTCATTTTTGTGGTCAATTTAATGTATTTTTTTTTTTAAAGAGTTTTTTAAGTTAAAAAATTAAACATTTTACATGCTGGGATTAGCAGGGTCTATATTAGAACACCAGACATTCAAAATGTCGAGTGTTCTAATATCGAACCCTACCAATCGAAAATACTAAACATCGAACATTCAGAACAGCAAATTTTTTCCTAGGAAAAAAATTTGCTGCTCCAAAACAGATACAAACAACACAAGCACACCAAACAAACAGCAATCCACACACATATACCTAAACTCTTACCCCTAACCCTACACTAAACTATACACACACACCACTAACTATCCACTTACCTAAGCCAAACCCTAACCCTAAGGTCCGTCACTACCGCACACTCACCTCACCTGCGCCCTAACTCTAACTCACCTACCCCATCCTAACCCTCACGTCCACACAATCGCACACTTACCTGACCCACGCTCTAACCCTAACTCACCTAACCCGCCCTAACCCTCACGCCCACACAATCGCACACATACCTAACCTACGCCCTAACCCTAACTCACCTAACCCTCATGTCCACACAATTGCACACATACCTAACCTGCACCCTAACCCTAACTAACCTAACCCGCACTCAATCGCACACTTACCTGAACCCAACCCATAACTTTCCACCAGAGCGCTGAAAATACCGAAGAAACAGAAACGGACAATCGAATTCTTTCCCTAGGAAAAAATTTGGTTTTCTGTTTCTTCGATATGAAAATGGGTCGATATTAGAACACTCGACATTTTAAATGTTCGGTGTTCTAATATAGACCCGATTAGCAGGGGTCAGAATTTTCTTGTTGTTGCTGAGACTGTAACTATACATACATGACATACACACACACACACACACACACACACACACACATATATATATATATATATATATATATATATATATATATATATATATATATACTGTAACTATACATACATGACATACATACACACACACACACACACACACATATATATATATATATATATATATATATATATATATATATATATATATATATATATATATATATATATCTAGAGCATTGTTAAATAAGAAAAAGTCCTTAATGTCGACCTCTGGTCAACACAATTTTGTCTTTAATCCCTGGGGTTGGGGAATATGCCTTTTCTTGAGGGATTGTGCAATCTCATACTCGAAAAAAATAATTAACAGGGAGTGTGGGAGGTATTGGGATGTTTGCCGCCGTAATAATGCTACCTTTGCTCACTCCAAGATTAATACTCTGAGTATGTGCAGACACAAATCAATAGTGGGTTGCTGACGTTAATGTGTCGACATTGGATCTGTCAACATTTGGTACAGTCGATCTAGTTAAATAGATCCATACACACACCCACACACATATACATATATTATGCACAGATGAATGTTTATATATTATATAAGTATGCGTGTGTACATATTTAGTGACAGGGTGGATGGTATGGGTCAGAGATGAAGACTGAAGTACTGCACCTTTAAGTAAGTCTACAATGCACTTCATCTTTATGTGTAGGCAAATACAAGAACAGAGGAAGAATCACTGTGGAAAGGATGTGAAAACAGGAACAGAAATAGGGAGGCGGCAGGTTATCTCTGTATTCATACTACTATTTTACAATGAATCTGTAAAATGTTTAGTATACAAGCATCTAAATACAATCCTAAAAAACAAATATGTGGGTGGTATTATTTGTCCAGCTTAATGTCACAGTACGTCTCTTGAAAACCACACAAAAACAATCAAAGGGTTCAGAAATATACCCACATACTCATTTGTTCAGATAATGGGGATCCTACAATTTTTTGGCTGAAGTCACAATCTCCCAGTGTAACCCAACTCCATATAAGTCACTCAGCTGGAAGTGCAAGAGACCAAATACAGGAAGCTTATGTTACCCTTCAAAATGTCCAAGATGTAAGTGGGATCCACACTTAATGTTTTATTAGACAAACTCCAAATAACTTTATATGTTCTATGACAAAACAGCACAAATATATCCTATTGCTGCTCTATATGAGGGAAAAGGTTAACCTGTTGTCTAAAATAATCCCAAAATATACTTTTATATGGATATATCATCTAGATCTATGATGTTCAGGGGCTTCCCTTGAGGCAGTACGTTTCTGTTTCGAATACCATTGTTGAATACTTTTATTGTCAGTTATCTTCCTGAGAGTGAGATGATTCAAAAGTTTAGCAACTTCACTTTCAAACTGACTGTTCAACATGTTGTCAGTGTAAGCTTATTTATATTTTGTTTTCTTGTGTTTCCAAGAAAGTTACATTGAGTTTACTGTTGATAGATAAACTCAGGATGATGTAAAAAAAAGTCCTTCATTCATTTTAATAATTTATTTACCATTTGTTAACCAGGTTGGTACACTGGTCCAAAGACCCCTTTCAATTACAGCCTTGGCAAGGAGGCAAGAGTACAAAATACACACAAGTATATGCTAAAGCAACATGAATTTGCTTTACATAGAGACTTTTACCATATACAGTACCTTGACGTTAACATTAAACAGAAGCATTTAAGAAAGCAAATAACTATCTTAATGGGTTCAGGCAGCAAGATATTTCCCTGTGGTACATTTGACTGGGGACACATGGCTGAAGTGACAGTCAGCTGCAGAGAAGTATGGCTGTTTGCAAATTCCCTGTGGGCAAAGAGAAGAATGTTTTGCCATGCCCACAACTTCAATAACCAAATGCATAAGGGGAAAACAATGTCCATGGTCCCCAAGGGAACATGAGACAGCAGACAATATGACAGTCATCAGTAGCAGGCTGACCAGATGGCATGTTAGTGGCAGTAAAAAGTCAGTGTACAATGGGCAGTGCCTTTATAATCAGTGTGTGTGGACCACTACACCCTTCACAGTGTCTAGGGAACATTACCTAAAACACATACTGGAGCATAAATGTGACTACAATAGCCTACAGGATTTCCTCCATGCTGTAGCACACTCCTACATGTTGTAGTTACATAAGTATGTACTGTACACTGTGTACAACACTCATTACTTCTTCTGCCACCATGCATTTGGTTATTCTCTTTGCCCACAGGGAATTTGTAAACAGCCATACTTCTCTGCAGCTGACTGTCACTTCAGCCATCTGCAGGGTTGCCAGATTTCCGACTGGCCAGGTAGAGACAAAGTCAAGACTAAAAAAGTCTTTCAGAGTAAGTGAAGACTAAAAAGGTCTTCCACGCTAGTTCTTTAATACGGAACATCAGAGTTCCGCATTAAACAAAAGTAGCTCTGTGTTTATTTTTTTATTTTGATTGGCCCGGGCCAATCAAAAATAAACACGGAGCTACTTCTGTTTAATGCAAAACATCGCAGTTCTGCATTAAACAGAAGTAGCTCTGTTTTGCGATTTTTTGATTGGCCTGTATACCGGCATACGGGCCAATCAAAAATCGCTAAACACGGAGCTACTTCTGTTTAATGCGGTGCAGAATTGTGATGTTCCGCATTAAACACAAGAAGCTCCGTGTTTAGCAACAGAAACATGATGCACTTGACATTCATGCAGCTAGACAGACTCCTGAAGCTACCAAGGCTTGGGTGAAGCAGTTACAGGTAGTTTCATTAAAAAAGGTGTTGTTTTAGGAGTGATATGAATTACTGCAAGTTGCTTGTATCTCTGATTTTATCTGACAGAGACCTCTCAACTGTCCATATTTTAAAGGAACATTCCTATTTTCAGGTCTGATTTACCCATACACATAATGTACCTATTTTTGGAAGTATGTCCTTATTTTCAAGCTTGATTTATCCTTTCACACAATTTTCTGAATCCCCCTCATCGTTTGCGATTTCTTGAAGCTGTCTAGTGCTCAGAAAACTACAGTAAATGACCAACATACTAGTGGCAACTATAATTTAAAGACTATTATTAATAATAATAAAAATAATAATAATAATAATTTAAAACACTTTTGCTGTTTAGCAGGAGTAAAATAAAAAGAAACATAAAGAAAGAAAAGTGTATGTGCATGTGTTTCTGATTGTATGCATGCATGAAAGTGGAAGTGTGTGTGAGTGTGTGTGTGTGTGTGTGTGTGTGTGTGGGTGTGTGGAAGGAGAGAGAGATCAATAAAGCAGAGGCAGCAGCAGTTAAGAGGTCTGCATACCTCTTGACCTCTTAATTCAAGAAATCTGGACAAAGCCTAAAATAAAGGGGGAACATATTGTAGATATTTCTCTTATAAAGTTAGAAAAAACAGGATTTGTGTCAGCATGCATTTTCTGATGGAAATAAAGTCTCAAATTCAAGTGTACGTCAATATGTAGTGACTTCAATCCCGAATGATTGGCAACAACTTTTAGGAATAAGGGACTAAAAAATAAAGTAAATATCTAGATATTTGGAAAATATTATACTTTGGATATAAAATACTTACTCCAACACCATATACATACACTACAGCAAGTCTGAAACATTATGTGGAGGAATTATTTTATATATATATATATATATATATATATATATATATATATATATATATGGGTCTACTGCTTTTAATCGAATACCACTTATTCGAAAAAGAGAAGTAGACAACTCAGTTACGCGACAGTGCACTTATTCGAAAGTGCACTTTCGCGAAACTCGGTTCAACGAACCGATAAAAAGATAAAAAAAAACAAAAAAAAAAAAAAAAAACAGAAAAGACTGCACCCCCCCACATAAATATACCAACTCCGAGATTGCACTACAGTGGGGAAAAGTGGTAAATTCCCTATTCCCCAATGTAGTGTGCCTAGGCGCTTCAGTTTCCCTGAATGGTTCGTTGAACCATGTTTCGCGCAAGTGCACTTTCGCTTAATCGAGGATCTACTGTTCGTTTTCGAACAAGTGGATTTTCGGTCTTTTACAGTAGACCCATGTATATATATCTATATATATATATCTATATCTATCTATCTATATATATATATATATATATATATATATATATATATATATATGGGTGTACTTTTGAAGATCGAAAGTTCACTACTTCGAACTTCAAAAGTACACCCACACTAAGGCGACAGTGCACTTTAAGGAAAGTGCACTCTCGCGAACCCGCTAGACCGAACGGGCTAGCAGTCATGGACCGTAGGATTATGGCATGGGTTAGGGTAAGGGGATAGTTAGTAGGGCTATCCCCTTACCTTGACCCGTGCCCTAACACTAAGGTCTGTGACTATCGCACCACAGTGGAAGACATTCCAAATCGGGCTATGTCCTCCACTGTGGTGCGATAGTCACGGACCTTAGGGTTAGGGCATGGGTCAAGGTAAGGGGATAGCCCTACTAACTATCCCCTTACTCTAACCCGTGCCTAACCCTAAGGTCTGTGACTATAACACCACAGTGGAGGACATAGCCTGATTTGGAATGTCTTCCACTGTGGTGCGATAGTCACAGACCTTAGGGTTAGGGCACGGTTTAGGGTAAAGGGATAGTTAGTAGGGCTATCCCCTTACTTTGACCCGTGCCCTAACCCTAAGGTCAGTGACTATCGCACCACAGTGGAGGACAAAGCCCATTTTTCAATGCCCTCCATTGTGGTGCGGTAGGTTTGGTCAAGTGAGCTTAAGCAAAACTGCACTTTTGTTAAAGAGCAGTTTCGCTTAAGTGGGGATGTACTTTCCCATTTTGAACAAGTGAATTTTCGTTGTCGGAAAGTACATCCATATATATATATATATATATATATATATATATATATATATATATATATATATATATACACACACACATGTATATACATACAATTAAAAAAAATAAGTAAGATACAACAATTTTACAGACAGCCCATTCTCTAAGTGCAATAATGCCCTCCAGGGTGTATGCTACTGTGTAAACAATGCCCTTTCAGGAGTGTAGAGGCAGTCCCTCATAACACCCCTGAGCGGGCATTATTTACGAAATAACACACACTGTGTTGGGCATTATTGTGTGTTTAAAGTCTACAGATGTTACACTGTCGTTGGTAATACACTTATATTTATCCATCATTTTTATCACTCTTTTTTTTCTAAAAAGGAAGTTATGTACTCACCATAATGTTCCATGTCTGTTGTCCAGAATCTCACCTTCATTCTTGCTGGTTGGCTTTGTTGCTGATCCTTGGTTCCGACTCGGCCACATACTAAAGCTCGAGAACTTCAACTGGCTTGAGGCTACCTCCTATTCCAAGATGCCTAGCGGCTCTTCCCCAGATCTCGTTTGAGAACCAATCACTAAAGTATGCTAACAGGAAAGAAGAGAATCAGACCATATGTTGCCAAACTATAATCTCCTCTGGTCCTCCAGGAGGGGGGATGGATGGGTGGGATGCAAGAGTGAAGGCGAGATTCTGGGCAACAAACATGGAACGTTATGGTGAGTACATAACTTCTTTATGTTATGTTGTCCTAACTCGCCTTGATTCTTGCTGGTTGGGACAGTGTCCCCAGCACCTTCTTTCTTGGGTGGCTCAATGGAATAAGCTCTTCAGAACATGGAACTAAAGGATGCCTTGTTCCGGGAGGCCACATCTAGTTTGTAATGAGTGATAAAGGTGTGAGAATTGACCCATGTAGCAGCAGCAGAAATTGAATTCAATGGAAGTCTAGATTGAAAGGCAATGGAGGCTGACATTCCTCTAGTTAAGTGTCCTTTAATTTTTGCTGGCAGTTCTTTCTTGTGAGAGTTATAGACATAGATGATGGTCTCAATAAGCCATTTAGACAAAGTAACTTTTGAAACCGCCATGCCTCTTTTGTTCTCAGAATAGGAAACAAACAATTGGTCTGACTTTCTGAATTCTTTGGTCCTATGCAAATAAAAGCGCAACTGTCTACGCTATCCAATTGGTGGAGTTTGTATTCTGCCTTGTTACCATAATTAGGAAAAAAATACAGGTAATTCAATAGAATGGTTCCAATTAGCTTCAGAACAGACTTTTGGTAAAAAGGAAGGATTTGTTCTGAGGGAAACTCTGTCTGTGAAAAATCAAATATGGAGGGCGAACAGATAGAGCTTGCAATTCTGAGACCCTCCTAGCAGAAGTAATGGCTGTTAAAAAGATTGTTTTCCAAAATAAAATTTTAGTGACCAAGAGGATGCTGGTTCGAAGGGCGGAAGAATCAAGGATGATAATACTAAATTTAGGTCCCATGGAGGAGGAGGATCTCTTAAGGGTGGTCTTAATAGAAATGTACCCCTGAGGAAGGCTTTGCATAATCTGTGGGACATTACATTAGATCCAATGTCTCCCACATGATAATTTGATATGGTGGCTAATTGTACTCGTACTGTCACTGCCGCTGCCCCTTGATTAAAGATTTCTGTTACAAATTCCAAAATTACAGGTATAGGGGCTGTAAAAGGATCTATGTGCCTTTTCTCTGCCCAACAAGAGAACCTCTTCCACTTACTTGCGTACAGTTTCCTAGTCATCTTCTTGTGTGAGGAAACCAAAATGTGTCATACTGTGGGGGATAATTCAGGAAGCCTGGCTAAGATTGGATGTGGATTAACCAAGATGTCAGCTTGAGGCTCTGAAAAGCGGGATGGAGCGTTCTTGACTGATGCGTCAAAAGATCTGGCACTGGGTCCAGGATCCACGGCTCCTCTTGAAGGTGGGGCCAAAGAAAGGGGAACCACATCTGATGAGGCCAGTAAGGAGCAATGAGAATTATCCTGTGACTCAACAAGCTGGCTTTCTGAATCACCTTTGAAATTAATGAAAATGGGGAAAGGCATAAAGAAGTCTTGGGGGCCAATCGTGAATGAGTGCATCCCTCGGTGACTCTTCTTGAGGGGAAATGAGGGCAAAATAGTTGCTGCATTTGGCAATGAAGTACATGGCAAACAGGTCGCAGCAAGGTTGGCCCCATTTGTAAAAGATTTGATCCGCAACCTCCTGATTCAGGGACCACTCGTGAGGCATGAGAATTGCTCTGCTTAGTCTGTCTGCTATTATGTTGGATTTCCCCGGGATGTGAGTTACTGTCAGAAAGCAATGAGAAGAAATTGCTCATTGCCAAACACTCTGGGCCTCTCAACATAGGGGATAGGATCTGGTTCCCCCCTGTTTGTTGATGTACCATACCACAGACATATTGTCTGTTTGAATTGCAATAGTCCCTATGGGAAGAGAGCTCTGGAATGCTCGCAATGTCAGAAGCACTACCCTCATCTCTAGGACACTGATGTGCAAGTGGTACTCATGATCTTTCCAAACCCCTTGGACAGTCTGTCCCAGATAATGCTCCCCCCACCCTATCTGGGACACGTCCGTGGTCAGTGTAGCGACAGGATGGGGAAGAACAAATGGTCTGCCTATCGTTACTTGAGTGAACTGAAGCCACCACAGCAGATTCCTCTTGCAAGCATCCATAATCAGAATCTTGTGTGACATGGGTATCTCCTGCATGGATCATTGGGTGAAGAGTAGCCACTGCAATATCCACATGTGTAGACGTGCCAGTGGGACTAGAGTTATTGCCACTGCCATTGAACCTAAGACCCTGAGAACAAGTTTTCCTTGCACCTTTCTCTTCTTGAGTAGAATAGACACTTGACTGCATAGCGTTTGTATTCTCTCTTGAGGCAATTTTGCTACCATGTCGCTTGTGTTTAATTCAGCCCCTATAAAGGTAATATGCTGTGATGGCAACCAGGCAGATTTTTCAATATTTAAAGTAATGCCATGGTCTGATCAGAGATGGATGGTGGCGTCCCTCTCTCTGATTAGTAGATGCTTGGTGGTGGCTGTCAGGAGCCAGTCATCTAAGTATTGAAACACCTGGAATCCTTGACACCTCAGGTGAGCCGTGACTACTGCAATGCATTTGGTAAACACTCTAGGGGCTGTAGTGAGACAAAAAGGCAGAGCTCTGAACTGATAATGACTGGCTCCCAGTCGGAAGTGTGGATATCTTCTGAATCGCCTGTCCATCTTTATAAGGTAGTAAGCATCCTGAAGATCTAAGGAGCACATCCAATTGTCTTGTCCCAGAAAAGGGAGTATAGACTGCAGTGTTACCATCTGGAACTTCACTTTCTTTACTGACTTATTGAGTCTGTTGAGAACCAATATTGGTCTCCAATCCCCTGTCTTTTTTGGAACTAAAAAGAACCTTGAGTAAATTCCGGATCCAATTCGGTCTGCGGGGACTTCTTGGATGACTTTTTTTTTTTAGCAACCTTTGAATTTTTATGGTTGCTTGATTTCTTTGACCGGGTGGAATGTTTGGGATAGACTTTGATGGGTAGGGTGGATAGTGGAAAGGAATGTTGTATCCCCTAGATATAATGGACTGTACCCATTTGTCTTGAGTCAACTGTAGCCAGGCTTCTGGGTACAGTGATAGTCTTCCCCAGACTGCCTCCAGAGGTGGACAGGCGGGCCTCCTTTCAGGAGCGCTGGAAGGGCCGACCGGAGAACGTATCTCTGTCACCCTGGTTCTGTGGACCCCCTCTGGCACATGGACGACATCTTCCATTGTTACCCCCCCCCCGGGGGAAACATCACCACGAGCATCCGACAAGGCTCCTTTGGACTTTCGGAACCACATTTTTCCGCACTTCTGACCTCTGTGATAAGTTCTAGTAGGCGTGGAAAAATTAACTCCTATGGCAGATAGGGTCTTGCCAACTTGTTCGCTCCTGGTGAGAGTCTCCTTTACTTTCGTCTGAACAAGCACGAGCCATCAAATGGGGCATCAATAATGGGAGACTTGAAGAGTTTAGTAAACTCACAAAGGCGCATCCAGGAATGTCTCCTAAGACCTATTCCTGTGCCTGCTGCTCTGCTCGCTCCATTGGAAACATAGGAGATGAGGCACATGAAGGAGTTCGTAACAGAGGTTAAGGTCGCAAGATGAGAATTTTTCTTGTCTAACATATCCCTGAGTTGTAGCACCTTGTAGGGTATCTCCTAGCTCTTTAAGCAGATCCCTCTGAAGTCGAGTAAAATGTAAGTAATTCAGTGACTGTACGGTAAAGGCCGCTGAGGAGAACATACACTTCCCGTATCTGTCCATCATTCGAGACTCCTTGTTCAGTGGAGGGACAGATGCAGAATTTTCAGTTAACTCCTTCTTGGTGGCAGGTGCCACCACCATCGCATGTACTGAAACTCCCTTTGTCAAATACTGTCTATCTTCTGGGGCCGTAATGAATTTGTTTGGCCACCTCAGAGCAGGCTCCTCTGACTCTGGAGAGCCTCACACCTTCCGACTTACCACAGCCAGGAGCTGATCAAAGGGCAGAGACCCCCAAGAGATGGAGGGGCAAGAGCCAAATGCCTCCAGGTATACTGATTCATCCTCAGAAGGGAAGAGGGTTTTCCAGCCGCCGCTCTATTTAAGGATTTCTAGAATGTACGAAAAGGAGACATCCTCAGAGGGCGACCATGGAGACCATTCTGAGTCCTCTAAATCAGTATCAGAATGACAGACTCAGGGGGGTCTGTGTGTTTCCTCTTTCACTGTCTATTTCGAGGGACCTCCTTGGGGGTATGTCCTGGGAGGTGTCGGAAGAGGGGGTTCCCCCCATTGGGGGTTCCTGTGGCACTCACACTCTACTGTGGGGGTGATGAAGGGATGGTGTAGAAGTAGACGCTGGCCCTTTAGGGGAAAGAGTGGCTGGAGCCGAAGGTGGAGAGACTCAGTGGAGAGCACACTCCTCATCACCTCAAAGGCACCATGATTGTGGGCCAAGAGAGACTCTGGTCCCGAGGAACCGGGAGATCTCCCCCGCACCAAGGAGGATGGCTCCAAGGCTGATGTGGACACCAAACTCACCTGAGCTGAACTGCTGAGAGGGAGAGTCAGCTCCGACAAGGGTCCGACTCAGCTCATCCCCCACCCCCAGGAGCTGGCCAGGGAGTGTCAGCTCCCAGATCCCCTCGATCGATGACAGCATTGATGAGATTGGAGCAGATGTCAGAACCGAGATATCGGGGATGATAGCTGACCCCGATGGTTCCAGCACAATGACTTCCTGACACTCTGGCTCCAAACTCATCTGAGTCGGAGGAGGAATGGATGGTACCTGCGATTTAATGGTCGGCTCCACGTTCCAATGGGCTTGGCTTGAAAGAATTTTAGCAAGCGCCAGAGTCTGCAGTAACCTCTTCACCACCCGTTCCACGTCGTAATCAAATAAACTTCTGGAGGACCGAGAGGAGTGGGTAGATGACTTGTACTACTTGCCATGGACTGTCGTAAGGGAGACTGTGGCACCAAGCGTACTGGTTCCAATGTTGGTGACCAACTCCTTTTTCAGCTCCGTGATGGTTCTGAGGATTCAGATGGAACAGAGGGGAGATGAGGTTTGTCAGAACTGGCAATCTTCGGTTCTGAAGATACTTGTTTCTCATGGCTGCTTGACAGCTCAGAATCTGGAGCCAACGAAGCTGACTTTTTTGGTTTGTCAGATTTGGAGGCCTGATTACCTTTTACTGTTATCTCAAAAGGCCCTTTCAGTAAACCTCTTAGAATACGTTTACTCTTTCTTTCCTGCATGACCCTCGAACTGAAACCATGACATAAGGAGTAAGAGTCCTGTATATGGACTGCCCCTAAACAGTAAACATAATTCATATGTCAATCCCTTAAAGACATTTTCTGGGTGCATGAATCGCACTTTTTAAACCCAGACTGTTTTGTTTCCTTAGTAGATATTATGTTAGGCTGAACAAGAAACCAACTTCTGAAGTAAGTAATGTAACAACAGTCAGCCACACAAAAAGCAAAGAGAAAGGTACGAGAATTTTTTTTTTTAAATGAGAAGGGGAAACTAGGTTGGAAGAGAAGTCCGTAAGTTAAATGACAGTCTCCTCCAACCTGAGGAGACACCTCTAACTTAAACGGTGACTCCAAGGGATAGAAAGGAAGCACTCTAAGAAAAAATGGGCTGAAAGAGAAAAGGATCCTCTAACTTAAACGGATCCTTTAAAAGGGAAAGGCCTGAAAGAGAGGAGTAAAAAAATGGCAGATAAAACACCAATTAGGGAAAGATATTACACAAGTAACAACACTCAGAGAGGAATATATTAACAACCCCTAACATTTTTTTACCAAGAGCAAAAAAAGTAATAAAAAGATAATAAAAGGTAATAACTAGCCTGAGCCAGCGAAGATAATCACGATGCTTCAAGCGGCAAACAAGATCTGGGGAACAGCCACTAGGCATCTTGGGACAGGAGGTAGCCTTGAGCCAGTTGAAGTTCTCGAGCTTTAGTATGCAGCCGAGTCGGAGCCGAGGATCGGCTCCAACCCCAACCAAGAATGAAGGTGACATATGGTATTAAACCTATTGCTTTTATCTTGCTCATATGGATTTTTAGGTACTAACCAGAGTGCATTAAACCTATTGTTTTTAATTTGCTCATATGGATTTTTAGTTATTACTTTTTTTTCCAAAACAGATCACCTGTGTTCAGTAATGTTCAAGAACCACTGAGAAACTTTAACTTAATTGGAAAAAAGGTGTTTAAAAAAAAACTTATTTCATAATGCACAACAGCCCCACAGTTGAACTGCTGAGCCTCCAAATTGGATGCAGGGTGTGTGTGTGTGTGTGTGTGTGTGTGTGTATGTGTGCAATTTGTCTGCATCTCTATGCAAGGGGGGAACAGCTGTTACGGATTGCACTATATGCAACTGACAAAAATATTGCTGTAGGTATTACTTATATATTTGTTCAGTCATTCATTATATCATAATTAGACATCTGAGTTTTTAAACAAACAAGAAAGTGGATGCATCTGGTGGGCATGTGCTTGCACATGTGGAAGCTTTGACAGGCTGCACTGTATGCATCTGAAAGCAAAAGTGAAGAAATTTCTGTACATATTTACTTATGCATTTATTAAATTAATTTGATCACAGGTATCTGAGCAGTACACAGCTTATTAAATGAATGGAATTAGTTGACACATCTATCTTTGTCTATTCTGGGGGGTTGTAATGGGTTGCACTATTGTAAAAGAAAAAAAGCTGAAGACATTATTGCAGTTATTACTTATGCAGTTGTCCATTCTTTTGATCAGAATTAAGTATCTGAGATGTCCATAGCCACAAAAATGCATGTGTGTGTGGGGGGTGTTGTATAGATGCACTATATGAATCCCAGGGCAATGAGTTGAAGCATACTACTACAGCTATTTATGTATCTATTCATTTCTTTGGACATAATTAGAATCTGAGGTGCTCACAGTCAGTAATGTGGCTGTAATTGGTGGGTACGTGTGTGTGTGTGTGTGTGTGTGTGTGTGTGTGTGTGTGTGTGTGTGTGTGTGTGTGTGTGTGTGTGCTCGCATACACAGGTTGCCAATGTTTGGATTAAGTTGTAAGGAGGCATGCTGTATATGTCTGTGGGTGTACATGTGAGTTTCACAGAAACATGTTGAAATGTGTTCATAAGGCCATTTTGTCTTTAACTTTCATCCCTAACATCTGAGTGGTACACAGAATGCGAATGGATTTTTTTAGGGCAGGAGTGAAGATACATGTTGTATATATGTATAACACCAAAAACTTGATAAATATGACTGTGGCTATATTCTATTTCACTTTTATCCAAATTTAACACCAGATTGTTAATCTTATTATTTGTGGTAAGAAGGGTCAACATTTCCAAAAGATATGATATGGCTGTACTTACAATCATTTGTCTTCTCACTTAATAGGGAAATAATATTTTGCCTGCCTTCTTTAGACTCTTACCTTTTTCCTGGAAAGAAAATAAGAATGAATTTCTTTCCTTACTCAGTTACTGAAAATGACTGATGAGTGCATGCAACTAAAAGCTGAAGAGTAAAACAGAATGTGAAAAAATGAGAAGGATGTGATCTGTCTGACTGGTGTAGGAAGGTGTTATGTGGATATACTGTATATTAAACATCGCTGGTTATTTTTGTTGCAGGTTGCAGTTGTAGCATTTGCTATTGATTGCACTAAGTTAAAATTCTTTACTACTGCTACTTTCTTTTTCCACTAGCCAGATGCAGTTACATTTACCATTCAAGGTAAACTGAATATTTGCGCTACCTGCTAGCATTAAGTGGTAGTATATAGCAGTACGGAGTATTGCCTGTCTTTCTTTGCTGTGTTTGTGGGTGCCAATGCCACCCAGTACTGTCAGCAAGGTGTTGTGCATAACTATGACCACGTCATCTTTTCCCTATCCAGTAAGGGTTACCATAACCACAAAAATGACTTGAGTAAGATGCACACACCCTTAGCAAATCAATACTAAGCCTCTTGGCTAAGAGCAAATGTAATACAGCTATTTTTATTTCTGGAGTTACTGACATTAGTGATAATATTACAAGAATAGTAGCTGTGGTAGTGCAAGTTTGATTGATAATCCCAAGGCAAACACTCCACCAGGCAGCAATGACACCAATGTAGTCCGGTCAATCTTTTATTTAGCGCTTTCATCAGGTAAAATGACTTCTTCAGAATACAGCCTGTTTAAAAAAACAAAGTTTAAATAATACCCCTTGACCAATCACTGCAATATGCATTACATTATTTCCCCCCATTTAGTGTCATTAATATTAATGCATACAAAATTATATTAAAATATACATATAAAAATGAACAAGAGGTTTTAAATTATTATTAAAACATTAATGCAGATACTAATACATATTAATATCCCAACTGTAAAATTTATAAATTCAAGTGTAATTCATAACACGAACATAGATTTAAGTCTTAACAAAGGGCACAAGGAAATCTTGTCATTTAACCCTGGGGCCTGGTAAGCATTTAGTTTTATTTGCCACTTCAATTCCAAAAATTCCAAAAAATCCTCTACTGGTCCCCCCTGTGGCCTCAAGTCAACCTGTTCTACAACAAAAAATCTAAACGCATGCTGAGGGTGACTATTAATATGTTTGCAAAGGGCATTTTTTTCATTTTTTTTGTTTAACATCATAAAGGTGTTGGTAGATTCTTAATCTAAGTGCATTCTTTGTTTTTCCCACATAGTAACTCTCACATGAGTCACATAGTGCCACACATACAACCCCTTTACTATAACAATAGTTCTTTATCCCTGTTTTTATACTTCCAAAATTCTTGATCTTAATGCTCACAGCTTCCATCATATAAGGGCATTGAGGGCATCTTCCGCACCTAAAACTCTCCCCTAGCTGCCCAAGATTCTTGTTTTTCCTTTCTAATAATCCTTTTAATGAGGTATCTTTCTTATAGACCACATGTTTGTCCCCTATTTTTTCTTTAACATCAATGTCCATATGAAATAGTCTCCAATATTTGTTAATAATGTTCTTAGTATCATAAAAATTGGATGTAAAAGTCAATGTTAATGCACGTCCAAAACTGTGTGGCCTGATTCCCTCACCACCTATTCTATCAGAATTTTCCTTAGCTAAGAGGGGGGAAAAGTGCCCACTTGTCCTTTTATTTTTGACCTCAATCACTATGTCATTTATGAACATCTCAGGGTACCCTCTCTTCTCTAACATATCATTCATAATGTCACATTCAGTTTTGAAATCATCAGGTTCAGACACCATCCTGGTTAATCTTACATATTGGCCTTTTACCAATGCCTTCTTTTGGTGCAATGGGTGCCAGCTCGTGAAGTGTAATGAAGAATTTGAATAAGATGGTTTTCTGTATAGTCAGGAAGTGAAACATTCTCTTTCATAATCTTTCATGATGGTAACATCCAAATAATTGACTAAATCCAAATCTTTGTTCATGGTGAATCTTAAGAAAGTAGTAGTTTCATTAATGAAAGTGAAAAACCTATTCAGGACGTATTCACTCCCCTTTCAGAACAGGACAATATCATCCAGGTACCGCCCATACAGTACCCATGAAGTCATGAATTCAGAATTGAATACATACATATCTTCCCATTGTGCCAATACAATATTAAACACTGGAGCACAGCAGGCACCCATTGCAACACCTTGCCTTTGTTTAAAAAGCTGCCCTTCAAAAGTGATGAAATTATTCTCAAGTACAATTTCCATACAGGCTCGAATTGTTAATATTGTATTATGGTCTAATGTACTATTACTACATAGAAAATCTTAGAACCACTCAAACCCTATTTGATGTGGTATTACTGAAAATAAATCACAAACCTGACAAGGGTGGGGGCCTGGTAATCATGGACTACAATGATTATAATAGTAAAATGTTTGAGTTACTATTTTATTTTACATTTGTTGACCGGGCTAGTCTGGCTGGATACATGTCCATTTTCAGCAGAGGCCCGAGGAGAAAAGCTCCACTAAATACTAAGTACATCACATAATAAAAACTATTTCTCTAAGATAAAGGAAAAAAATTGGAATTAATAAAAACACAAATAAAGAAAGATAAATTCAAAAGAGACACAAATTTACAAAATGCAGTTAGTGTCATGTTAGCAATTGAAATATAACATGTACATATTTAAATCAGAAAAGAAAGAGGATGAGAAATGAAAAAGGTGGAGATGAAAAGAGAGGAGGAGAAACAGAGTAAGAGAAAATGGTTAGTCAGGTGTATTGCAGGAACAAAGCCAATGATTTTGGAAGTATAGTTTAATTTTTTGTTTGAATTGAGGCAGGGATGTAGTCAGAGTTAAGTCACTAGGTAAGAGATTCCAACTTCTGCCTATTGTGTTAGTGAATAGAGAACCACCTGCTGTGTTGTTTACTTTTATAGATTGTGTCATGAGTTTAGTAGAGGAGCCGTGAGTTAAGATTGTTGTAAGGGATTAGAAGCTGAGAGAGTATTGGGGTGTTGTCAGGTTGGTGTAATATGTTGTGGGCTATAGTGAGTTGAGTAATTAGTAGGTAGTTTTGAAATTCAAGCCAGCCAAGTTGTTTTAAGTTAATACAATGGTGGGTCCTGAAGGGGTTAGTAGTGGCGCTATGTTGTTATAGCAATTTACAAGTTTGTTAAGATTGATTTTCTTAAGGTTTGTATAAATGGGGGCATATAGGAGAGAAGATAGGAGATGAGATTGTGCAATTTTGGTTCTAGTTGCTGGGGTTAGAAAAGGTTTGATACTGATATAGGGATCCAATTTTTCTATTAACAATCTTGATGGTGTTGTTAATGTGCTGATCGAAGGAGAGATTATTGTCAATGGTTATTCCTAAGAGTTTTGTAGTTGGATCAGGTGAGATGATAGTGCCATTGTTTGAGGAAATGGTAAAGTTTAAATTCGGGGACCGAGTGGTGGGGGAGAAG
Organism: Protopterus annectens; assembly: GCF_019279795.1. Lineage (NCBI taxonomy): Eukaryota > Metazoa > Chordata > Ceratodontiformes > Protopteridae > Protopterus > Protopterus annectens. Next base: position 1,335,130,717 of record NC_056739.1, read on the forward strand.
AGGAGGAGTTTAGTTTTTTTGGCATTTAGTAGGAGAAACCGTCTGGAAAACCAAGTTTCTACAGTGTTAAAGGTATTTTGGGTCAATGAGCTCAGTTCAGTAGAGGATGGTGCTGAGCAGATAAGGGTGGAATCATCTGCATTGTATGCAGGTTGCTTGTGGGATTGCAGTCTGAAGATCGTTAATGAAGAGGGAGAACAGAAGTGGACCAAGAATGGAGCCCTGGGGAACTCCGATGGAAATGGGTAAGAGTGATGAGATATGGTTTTCCCATATTACTGCTTGTTGTCTGTTGTTAAGATAAGATCTAAACCAATTGATGGCTAGTTTATCACAAGAGAGGGATACAAGAATGTTGATTAAGAGAGTGTGGTTGACCATGTCGAAAGCTTTAGAGAGATCAATGAAAAGAGCGGAAGAGAGAGCATTGTTGTTTCATCATTTTGTTAATAGTATCTATAAATGAAAGAAGGGCAGTGGTGGTACTGTGGTGGGGTCTGAACCCATGCTGGCAGTTTGCTATTATGGAGTGGAGAGAGAGATAGTGTACCAGCTGTTGATGAATACATTTTTCCATGATTTTTGCTAGGGGTGAGAGAAGGGCAATTGGTCTAAGGTTGGAAAGGTCAAGTGAGTCACCACCTTTATGTAGTGGGATAATATAGGAGACTTTCCAGATATCTGGGATGGTTCCTTCTTGGATAGTTCTGTTGATAAGTAAGGATAAAGGATATGCAATTTCTTTGGCAGCTTTCTGAAGGAAAAGAGAAGGGAGCTTGTCAGCAGAAGGGGTACAGGGTTTCAGTTTGTGAATGAGTCTGTAGATGAAAGAAGTAGATATAGGTTTTAGAGAGAAGTTGTAGGAGGAGTTTTTTATGTTAGTTGGAATATAAGAGTTGTTAGAGTTCATTTGTTTGGCTAAGGATTGAATAGTTTCAGTGAAAAAAGAGTTGAAAGCATTAGCAGTCTGGAGAGGGGTTTCTGGGTCAGCATTTAGAGGGGAAGGAGTTTTAGCCATTCCTGGGGAAAGAAGTCTATTTACTGATGACCAGAACTGTTTAGAGTTGTTAATATGAGTTTCCTGAAGTTTACAGTAGAAGTTTTTCTTGTCAGAGATTATTGATTTTTTAGTTAGATTTCTAAGTTGGCGGAAATTAATTAAATCAGGGTTTTGTCTATTGCATCTCCATTTTGTCCATGCTTTGTTTCTAGCATGAATGAGTTTTTTGGTATTGTCCTTCAGCCATGGGGCAGATTTGGTCTTTACTCTAATAGCACGTTCTGGAGCATGTGAATCAAGTATGGATAAGAATGTTTTATTAAAGAATAATACTGCCTCTTCCAGGGGAAGTGATTTTAAGCAATTCCAATTGCATGCTCTCAGTTCAGATTTAAAAAGGTCTATGTTAAAATGCTTGATAGATCGGATTAGCCTTGTATTTGGGGGATTAACATATTCTGATTTTTGTCTAGTAATGAAGGTTAGGCAATGGTCGCTAATGTCGTCGGGCATAGTACCTACTTTATACTGTTTGTTAACTCTATTAGTGAGTATCCAGTCTAATATACTCTCTTTCTTGCTGGGCTTATTGACTCTTGTAGTTGAGGTAATAGTTTGTGAGAAGCCATGTAGGTTAACATGAGAGGAGGGATTGTTTGCATTAATAGTGTTCCAGTCTATGTTACAAGAATTATGGTTTCTTGGGGGTAGTTGGTAGAAACCCAGCTTAGAAAGTCTTCTAATATTGGAATGTTATTACCTGGGGGAAGATACAAACAAATAATGTAAATGGCTTTTTTGGTGTTAAGTTGGAGTTTAATAATGATGGATTCTGTTTTGCTATTTTGGATTGGGCATGCTGGTTGAGTAGAGATGTTAAGTTGATTTTTGAAAAGTATTGCTACTCCACCACCTTTATGCTTTTAGCGGTCATGTCTGACTATATTATAGCCTTGAGGAATAATCTCTGAGTCTTTTGTGCCTGGTTTTAGCCAGGTTTCAGAGAGGCAAAGAATGTCAAATGAGTGGATATCTAAGAGGGCATGGATGAAGGGTATTTTCTTATTTATGCTTTGGATGTTAAGGTGTCCTATGAGGAAGGTATTATTGAGGTTAGGTGAGCTGTTTTGGGAAGGAGGTGAGGTTGGTCCAGGGTTGGGGTGGATGTCACCATCCTGTAGGTGAGGATTAACTAGTTTAATTAAATAGTTGCTCTTTTGATTTGTTAGGGGTTTTTGTTTTTTTATTTGATTGTTGGAGGTAGGTTAGGTGATGTAGTCTGTGGAATTTGGATAGGTGATAGCTAGTGGAATTAACATTTGAGAAAGATGTGAAGGTGAGTCTAGTTGAAGTGTGTTTTTGTGAGGAGATAAAGTGGTTGTTAAGTGAGATTTCAAAGAAGGTGAGATAGTATGTTGAGAGAAGGGTGGTCATGAGTAAGAATGAGAGTAAAGTCATAGTTAGTATGTAAGGAGACATAATTTAGTAGTCTGAGAAGTGTGGAGTAAGGAGGAAAGTACAAAGGAGAGAGAATGAGTGTAGTAAGCAAGAGGAGGGGTAGTAAGTGTATAACACAGTTGGTAAATAAGAATGGAATTTATAGGGAATAAAGAATGATTGAAAGACTGGAGAGGAAAGAGGATGTAAAAGGAGAGTATTGTAAGCAATGGAGAAAGGTAATTGAAGAAATATGGTAATAAGGTGAAGAAAAGATAAGGGGAAGAGGTGTGTTAAGGCTAGGTAACAAATTGGCGGGAAGGACACCAATAGGATAGGAGGTAATAGGGGTGTGGCTATGGAGCTATAAGGGGGTGGGTGGGAGTAGGGAGGGGAGGATGGGAGAGAGGGGGAGGGAGCACCGAGGCAGGAAGAAAAAGTAATCAGTAAAAGCTAGGTAGGTTAAGGTAGGAGAAAGGTAGTCTAAGGAGGAGAGGGTAAAGAGGAAGAGTCAAAGGAAGGAAAGGAGTAGGAAGGGTGAGATAAGAAGAGTTAGGCAGAGAGTAAGACTAATAAGGAGAGTGAAAATGGAAAGTCAGCAGTGCAGCAACATGCACTGGGGCCCTGCTTTGGAAGTCGGGCTAGAGTAAAGGGAGAAGGGGCACAGGCTGAGTAGCAATCCAGAGAGAGATTTAAATTTGTAAACTTGGTTATAACTTTGACATCTTGATATAGGCAGACATACTTCCTTGAGTCCAGAGGTAGTGGGTTGTAGAGGAAGGCAAAGTCCAGAATCTTTCAAGGGCAGGAGGCTTGAGAGCACCCTAGTAAAAATAGTATAGTGATTCAACCCAGGTACAATGACACAAGGTAAATCAGAGGATAGCTAGTATAAAAAGATAATGTTAGAGGGAAACTGAAATAAAAATACAAAATTCAAATACAGTGCAGGTAAAACAGGTTATACAAGCTTTAAAGTTTACTTTAAATGAATTCTATTTATAATCAGATAAGGCTAAGCAATTTCAATGAGGAAAATGGAGGGTTTAGGCATAGGATTTACTATAAATATAATAACTTTAAGGGCTACTACAAGATATGTAATATAGTCTGATACCACAAATGCTACAGATAAATGCAGGTAAATCAGTAAAATTAGCTAGGGTGAGTGTAGGGAAGGCCTGACTAAGTTGGATGGTCCAAACAAAGTTAAGAATAGAAATATGGAGAGTGCCCCTAGCAAGACTACAGCCAAAAGACTAATAGTAGTCAATCAAAGTATCAAATAATGAAAGTGAGGGAACCAGGCAGGATTGAGGAGTCATGTACCAGTCGTGACATAAAAATAAACAGTGCTAAACAGCAAATACTAAATACTAGACAAAAACCAAGTGGGTAATACATTAAACTGAAATAGATTCACATAAATCTTAGCAGGCGCCAAGATCATAAACTGCACTACTATGGTAAAAAACTATGGAGCCCTGTAATAGTCGCTATACAATAATAAGCAGCATTAATCAAGCAAATACTAAAAACCAGATAAAAGTCGACTGGGTAGCTGTATAAAACTGAGAGATTCAGATATCTTAGCATACATCACTATATAGTGATGTATATTTAGAAGTTTCACGAAAGAAACTGAATATAGCTTATCGTAATATTGATTTGGACCTTGAACAAATGGTACTCAATGGACAAGTCACGTTAGAGACTTTTGAATTTTTAGAGACAAAACATCCCAGGATCCCAACGATATTCGGGATCCCAAAGATTCATAAATCTATCTCTGATCCACCAATGCGACCAATAGTAGATGCTAAAGCATCTAAAACTTTTAGTATTGCTAAATTTATTGATGAAAAGGTCAAGCACATTTTAGATGGATGGGCCTCAATAATTAGGGATTCATGGGATTTTCTTAGGAAAATCAAACATGATATGTTTGATAAAAAACTGATTCTTGTTACTATAGATGTTTGTGATTTATTTTCAGTAATAGCACATCAAATAGGGCTTGAGTGGTTCTATGATTTGACTTGGGATTATTAGTCTATTTGTGAATCATTTTTAGCAAGTTTGATTGATTTAGCACACTTTTTCAGTAAACTATGCAGCATGAGAAGTGAATTCCTTGAGTTACTGGCGATTGTTGGTGCACATTATGGAAAGTGTAACAGCTTGCACTGCGCTCCAGATTAAGATGAAGTACTCATTTTGTTGAAAATTATCTGATCTAGGTCAACCCTGTTATCTCCTGTGTAAGCAAATCACATTGACTCTTATTACATCTTGTGAAACACTTCTGAGGGCATGTGTCCTTGGGGAAGGGGTATAACAGGGAACCTACTATACTTATTTTCACCAAAATGGAGTAAGTGATGTATAATGTTTACAACTACAGTTGTTTCAATGGTGTCTGTGATGTAAACTGTTTGCAACTAAAGTGATATAATTTTGTATGTTTTTCATTTATATAAATGTAAAGATTGCCTTTGTCATATGTGTACATTTAATAAAGATGTTTGGGGGAAAAATGAGTGCTCAGTTCTTTTTCATTTCCTGATATGTAGTGTAACCAATATATTTTTGATAATGTACACCAACAATCACCACCAGCTTATGCAATGTATACCTCATGCTCTGTGCACCTCTTGCCACTACTCATTCAGGCTTACCATACTCCTCACAAGGACATAGATAAGATGCAGGCACCATGAGCTATACAGCTTTTTGGCACCTGAAGTTATGAATGTTAACAATATATTTTTTTTACACATTAATGGCAGTATGTCAAAAGGGGTCTATATCACATAGTCGAAGTATGACAACTTTGAACGCGATATGGTCGAAACCATAAGTTCGAATTTGTCATACTTCGATTGCAAATAAATAAATAAATAAATAAAATAAAAACAAAAAGAATGTACCTGAGGGTTGTAAGCAGGGGGGGTAAGCCCCCCTGTACCACCCCACATGGGGGGCTGCACCCACCACACCCCCCGCTCTTTAAATATACCAACTCCGAGGTCGCACTACAGTGCAGTAAAGGAAATTTTCCCTTTACTGCACTGTAGCACGACCTCGGAGTTGGTATATTTGTAGAGTAGGGGGTGTGGGGGGTGCAGGGGGGCTTGCCCCCCAGCATACAACCTTTTACTTTGTTTTCCATTTTGTTTTATTTTTTTTTATACATAGTCGAAATTCTGTAACTTCGGACATATGTGTTCGTACATATGGTAGCCGAAATTATGGAACTTCGACTATGTGATATAGACCCTGCCAAAAGTATTAGGTGTGGCAGTAGCAAGCATTTATGACTATTACTGGCATCTGAGGTTTGTTTGTTCCCATATTTATGAATGTTATTGATACCTGTAGATTTAATGGTAATATCTCAAAAACAGTAATCCAAGTATCAAGGAGCAGGGGGTCATCAGCAAACCTGTGTGTGTGTGTGTGTGTGTGTGTGTGTGTGTGTGTGTGTGTGTGTGTGTGTGTGTGTGTGTGTGTGTGTGTGTAGTGAAACAGCTCATAGTGAAATAGTGCATGCAATATTTAAAATACTGACAAACTTTATGGAAATATGCAATATTTTGTCATATTTGCTTTACTAAAGTAATACCAGACTTGACAGCAACAGATGAAGTATTCATTCATGCATGTGTACAATGAGAGCAAAAAGGACTCAGGTAGCATGTACATATCCTGAATTATAAGGTTTGCTTTTTCCAGAGTTATTTGTATTACCAGTATATGCATATCCATAACAGTTATTTGAGAATGGTACCCTCTGCATTACCCAGTATGGTAGCATATGAAAGATGGCATATTTAGATACATGCATGAGAAAGCAGCTATCACTATTACTATGGGATATACATGTCTTGAGTAACTGAAATGTTTACAGAAGGTTATGAAAATTATGAAATATTTTCCATATTTGAATTAATAATACAAAATTGAGAATGACAGTACCATGTTGGGGGGCTATGCAAGCGATGGATTTTAAAGTACAAAATTACTTCAAATCACTAGTTGTATAAGATAAATATAATCAGAAATATAACTGCTTGTTTCAGGTGCAAGTTACTAACATTAGTTTTTTCGAATATTAGGACTAATACCTCATGAACAGTAATAATATGCACCTGTGCACACACAGGATGGTAGAAAGAGATTAAACAAGATGGTTAACATGCTTACATCCTGGACTATTAAACTTTATTTCTTCTCCACAGTTAATAATACTAGCAACTCTGGATACCACACAGTTTGGTTTTGTGAAGGGTAGAGCATGCCTGCTCAACCTGGTCAACTTCTTTGAGTCAGTCACCAGAGCTGTTGATGAAGGCAAGGTGGTTCATACAGGCTACCTTGATCTGGCCAAGGCCTTTGATAGCATTCCCCACATAGGAATCATAGAAAAACTCACTAAGCTAGGCATCAACCCCTACATCACTAGGTGGGTTGCAAACTGGTTCACAGATAGAACCTACAGTGTGAACGTAGCTGACTCCAAGTCAAACTGTCGACCAGTCACGAGTGGAGTCCCACAGGGTTCGGTCCTGGGTCCTCTCCTGTTTGGCATCTACTTCTCTGAAGTCCAGGCCAACACGAAGAGACTCTGGCTGACAAAGTTCACAGATGATTGCAAGTTGGGAGCCATAATTAACTCCGCAAGTGATGTTGACATCCTACAGAAAGGCCTCACTGAGACCAATGACTGGTGTCAGAACCATGGCCTTAAGCTCAATGCCAAATAATGTGTTGTCATCCCCTTTGGGAAAAACCCGGTTCTCATGAATTACCACATCAATGGTAGTCCACTGAACACAGAATGTGTCATAAGAGATCTGGGAACACAGGTTGACAGCAGCCTCTCTTTTGACCACCACATTGCCATTGGGGTCAGAAAGTCCTTCTATGTGGCACATCTCATTAGTAAGGGTTTTGCATCCAGGAAGAAAGAGGTCATTGTCTCCCTTTACTCTTCCCTCATTAGGCCAATTACTGCCCCATTTGGCATGTACCTCACTAGACATCTACAACAACTGGAGAGGCCGCAAAAATACCTCACAAAGAGTATCTTAGGCCTTAAACACTTGTCTTATATGGACAGACTCAAAAAACCCCAACTATTCTCTGTCTCATATCACCTACTTAGAGGTGATCTCTGCTTGACTTACAAAGCCATGTCTGACCCAGCTCTGTTAGAAATGCTACATCTAAAGAAATCCCAATCCTTCCGCACTACAAACTCCAGAGACCTCAACCTCATTACCACAATCAACAGAACAAGCTGGAGGGACAGGTTCATAACCTAGAGACTGCCCATGCTATGGAATAGACTTCCCATACATGTCAAGCGGAGAGCCTCACTGGCCCTTGGGAGGAGGGATCTTGATGAATGGATGGGATATAGAAAATTCACCCTGGGGATCACTCCAGTGGCTCTACTTGACAGAGGCACTGGGAACTAAGGTTGGGTGGCACAATGCCAGGGTAATCCTATGGGCTAGGCTTGTAAAGGCTCCAGGGCCATTAGCCTAGTACACACCTATGAACCAATATCTCAACAGTTAGCAAGGTGTCATGTGGAAGCTGGCATGATTAAGTATATGAATACTGCTAAATCGTCACTGTGGGGTGTGAGGGTCTTACACAATTAAAAAATATTTGCAAAAGGTTACAAAAAGTATGAAATCTCTTGCATATTTTCATAAATAATTCAAACATGGTATATGATGGTATGATTGGGGGGGAACTATGCAAATAGTGGGTATTAGACAAAAAATGAAACTAAAGCAAGCCTAACACATCTAGAGAGAGATACAACAGTTTGTTTTATACATATGTTATTAATATTAACACTAACTTCTCAATAATAGCAAGTCTTGCATTAGACAGAATGAAGACACCTCCAAAGTGACATGATATGATATGCATGCACAGTGAAACCATCTCTGGGGGTATACTGGACTTGAATCACTTAGAACAAGTTGTAAAAATGTATGAAAAATATAGCATATTTCTATATTTACATTAAATTCATAGAAAATGACTCTGATAAAATCATTTTAGGGGTGGCATTTACAAATCATGGATTTTAGTTAAAAATTCTCATTATAACATGGGTGACACATGTTTCCAGAAATATAAATGCTTGGTAGAATATTTAGAACCACAGCTATGTTTTCATATCAGTAAACACAAGTACAATGACCAAGGAACCCAGGAATTGAAAGATGGAAACCACAGACACTCCATTAGCTGAAATAAAACACTTTATTGAGCACTTTCACCTCAGTATAGCAGACTTCTTCAGAGTAAGTAAAACCACAAATGTGTAAAGCTTAAATACATACTCCTGCCACATGATAGGTTAACAATGCCTTAACCACACACCCCTTATTATCGCTTAAATCATAAAAACAATTAAAACCCTACAACAAATATAACAAATGTATTCCCTGTAGATCATACACAATAAGCAGATCTGAGTTTTAAAAAAGGACAAAGAGATAAGCAGATCTGAGTTTTAAAAAAGGACAAAGAGAGATTTTATCATTCAAGCCAGGAAATACACTGGCATTTAATGTGACTGCCATTTCATTTCAATACAAATTCTAAATAGTCATCGACAGGGCCACCCCTCTGTCCCAAATCTACATGGTTGATGACACAAAATTTAAAGGAATGAGGGGGGGTACTCATTAATATGCCTGAAAAGGGCATTTTTTTCATTTTTGTTAGTTATGTCACAGAAATGTTGGTAAATTCTTTGCTTGATAGCCCTTTTTGTTTTGCCTACGTAGAATATATAACATGACTGACAAAGAGCCACATAAACCACCCCCTCAGAGTAACAAAAATACTTTTTCTTGGGTCTAATTCTCCCAAAGTTCTTGATATAAATTTGTCCTTTTTCAATCATGAATTTACATTGCGGAAACCTACCGCATTTGAAACTACCACCCTTCTCTACCAAAGGTAATGATCTCTCTAGTAACCCCTTAAAGGGAGCCTCCTTTTTGTAAACTATATATATGAACAGTCCAACCAACTGTAAAAATATATCCAAATTTATTCGTGAACAGGTAAGCGCTTTCACCCCTTTGGGCTTCCTCAGACCAAAAAACTTAAAGAAAAACTATGTTTTATATAATGCATTCATTGGTTAACAAGTTAATCAGATACAAGGCAGGTCCATTTATGTCATTACCTGTTCACAAATAAATTTGGATATATTTTTACCGATGGTTGGACTGTTCCTGTTTCAGACGTTTGTATGGACGAACTGTATATGTTTTTGAGAGTCTTCAGCCTTGGTTTGCTCCTTTACTATTATTTTTTTCATTTACAGACTTTGCTGCTGGGGTTTTAGTAAGGAGCATTTACTTCCTGGTTTCATCATCAACACTGCTCAACTTGTAAGAGATTACATCAGGCTGTCCAGCTGTTGGACTGTACAAAAGACTACTTTGGTTCAATCTTCCTAGATTAAGGCCTCTGTCTTGCCTGTGTCCAGTACTCAAGTTTGACTGTACTCACCTTTTATATATGGACATAACCTCTTTCACTGATAGTGAAATACTTTCTCCAATTAGATCACTACCATAAACAATCTTCTGTAGCGGGGTCACTACCGTAAACATTCTCCTTTGTATTCTCTAAATAGGGCTATATCATGCTATTTATCTCTTGTCTGATTACTGCTAAATCTAGTCTTTCAAACCATGTAAATTGGTGTATGTCAAGTTGATGTACATTTCTGTCTGACCTTTGCCTAAATGCCATCCATCTTCTGACTATGTAAAAATGCTAAAACCACTTGCATATTTTCCGCATGTTATTGCTTATTCAATATTAAAAAAATGGTACACTTATGTATTGAATGTTTATTTTAATGTGATTTTCTGGAGCTTTTTCCTTGGGCCTCTGAAAAATACCCAGCTGGGCTTTTCTAGTAAAGAGAAGCAAGTAAATACAATGTACATTTGTGTGTAATTTTACATGCTGTTGTTTTTGTTTTGCCTTTTAAGCTGGGTAATGATTGAAATTAATTTAATAAAATTATTTCATTAATAGATTTACTAAAATATGTGTGTAGCTGCAACACATTAAAAGATGATAAAGGAAGTTCTGAAAAGTGTTTAATCTGTTTTTACTCTGTAGCATATCGCCTACTCCGAGGAGATCTCTGCCTAACATATAAAGCTATGTTAAACCCAGAGCTGTCGGACATGCTACACCTAAAGAAATCCCAATCCTTCCAAGCTACACACTCTGGGGCCATAAACCCTGTCACCACAATAAACAGGACATGCTGGAGGGATAGATTCCTGTCCCAGAGACTTCCTATACTCTGGAACAAGCTACCCATCTATGTCAAGCAAAGTTCCTCATTAGCACTCTTCAAGAAAAATCTTGATGAGTGAATGGGAAATAGGAAATACACCCTGGGGATCACTTCTGTGGCTCTGCTCGACAGGGGCACAGGAAATGAACTTTCTTGGGAGGCGTAAGCCAGGGAACCTTGTTGGCTAGGCTTACTTAGGCCCTTCGGCTGATAGCCTAGTACCTACCTATGAACCTATTATCTGGAGAGTAAAAGGCACCAGATATCTGTCCATCCATAACCCTCTTTTCCCCATTTTTGCACATGTGGTCCGGGAGTCTCATGAACTGCTGTCATTTTGTCGCTGTGGTTTATCGGAGTTGTGGGTATGTGTGGTTAGATTAAAGTTAGTGCAAAATAATAGATATTGTGTATTTCTGTGAACTTAATTGTACTTTGAAGAAGTAGGTATTAGCTATAAGCATTCTTGTTTTTGCAAACTTCAAGTTGGAGGTGATTCTTGTTTATACTAAGAAATTCTGTCTGCCTTGTGGCGTTTTCTGTTGGACTTAACATTTTCAGCAAGAATAAACAGTCTGTTAATGATAACAGCACAGCTAGACCTTTCAGATATCTTCATTTAAATGATTTTTTGGTGTTTGTTTTGTATTGGCATAAAAGTTTATACATCTTCCATCAGCTGCATAGAAGTTCCGCTGTTAATAACTCCTTTACCAGTTTCTTTTTTGTTTAGTCTTTTGGTGCATTTTAGTAATCCTGTCATCATTGTTTGTCATTTTCCAGAGTACTGTACAGAGTTCTTACTGTCAATGTGTTTTACTGCTGTCAGTGGTAGTTATTTAATGTGCAATCACGGAAATATTCTGTTTCAGAGACTGAAAGTTGTAAATGCAGCTGTCCTAAAATGTGGTTTCCGTAATGGCTCACTTCTGATTTTTTCCTGCTTGCATACACTTTTGGTATGAAATATAAGTTTTTTTTTTGTTTGCAACCATAGTAATCTGTTTGCCATTTTTTTTAAATGTTTAGGTAATTCAGTTACTGCACACTTGGATAGTATTGGCTCTCCATTTCTAGGAGAGCCATATAATAATTTGAATGATGTTTGTCCACTTCTTAGCAAATGACAGCTTGTGTCAGTGTTGTACATATTCATCTACTGAGGGAGGGTAGGACTTGGAGTCCATTACCCATCTGAATATAAACTCTTTTTCACAGCTGGTGCTATGAATGAGACGTTTTCTCAGCTTTTAACCTTTTTTTTATTTCTAGTCCTTTTCAGCATTGAACTGTAGCTGTTCTTCAGTATGTTGTTCATTATGTGGATGTTTTCTTTTATTCAAACTTCATTTGTTTGTAGTCCAGTACGGGTGGTGTGTCCACTGCATTGCATGAACATGTGGAAAACTGTTTTTGAGATTACCTAGTCAACCAGTCTTTTGGAAACCAGGGTACCTTGGGGAAACTTGCATGGGGTATATGAATATTCCATTGCACATCATTGTTGGTGGCACTGACCTGTTCTTAAATCTGGAAGCTGAAACAGCAGCACTAACAGTAGTACAGTTCCGTTTTTTTTTTGTGTGCAATTTAGCTCCAATTCATTAGCTCCTCTCCCCCACCACTTTTAGTGGCTGATAGAGTTTTGGGTTCCCCTCTTCCTGAATGGTTTGTTAAGGCCAGTATTGACTATTAAGAAGTGTCAGTTTTGAAAGTATTTATTCTGTGTAGACTCTGGATTTTTCATCACACCCTATTTCTGTCCCTTTAGCAACTGGCTGCACTTCTAATCATGGGTGTGTATTTCTACATAACCCTTTGCACGCTACAGTATGTTGCACTAATTGGCAGGTCAGAGTACAAGCCCGTCAGTCATTTCCTCTGAAAAACCTCCTTTATTACCTGGGTGTGCTGGTTGAACATGGGTTGCCTTTAATACAGTCAGGTCTCCCTCAGTTTATATAATGAAGCTGGCTATTCTTAACTGGAACTTGCCAAAGTTGTTGACCCCATTCCTCATTTGGGAATAGTAGAAAAGCTAAATGAATTGGGAATAAACCCCTGTGTCACCTGCTGGATTGCCATCTGGCTCACAGGATGTGGGACATCTCCTCAGGGAGACCACTCACCACTGGAGTCCTCCAGGGTCTGTGCTGGGACCTCTCCTGTTTTGCATCTACCTTGCTGAACTAAAAGCCAATACCAAAGGGCTCTCGCTGATTTTATGTTTGCTGATGACTGTAAAGGTAGGAGTAGTCATTGAATCCCCAAATTACTTTGCCATTTTCCAGGAAGGTTTGTCCATTTAAAATGACTGGTGTCAAACAATGCATTATCGGGTCCTTTTGGAAGTCATCTACCTCACTGAACTATGGCATTGACAGCACACCTGTAAGTGCTGACCCAGTTCGGGATTTGGGAGCTCATGTGCACATAACTTGACTTTTGACCGTGTGCCCATGGTTGTAAAATGAGTTCTTCTAAATTTCATAGCTTATAAACAAAGGGGATTATGTCTAGATCTAGGGATGTCAGTGTCCCCCTTTTGCCATGTATCTGTGCAGACACATGCAACAACTGAGTGCCCACAGAGATACATTACTAAAAGGTTGCAAGGCCTAAACATGTCCTACATCGACTAACTTAGAGCCCTGACTAACTCAGTATCCTAAAGCATGCTAGGAGGTGAACTCTTGTGTGGCATACAAGGCATCACTCTGGCCCAGTAGTGATGGTTTTACTGCATATCAGCAAGTAAAATGGAATGGCATCAGAAATACTCAGTCTAGAGATCTAAACCTCTTCTGCAACATTAACAGAGTGGTTTGGAGGTACAGGTATATTTTGCAGAGGATACTCCTCCTCTGGAACAGCCTCTCCATCCCCATAAAATAAAGTTCATTCCTGTCCGTACTCGAGTACAACTTAGTTCTATACATAGGAAACAGAAAATATACCCCAGGACTGCCCCTTGTACTATTAATGAACAGAGGCAGCACCTAAATGCTTTATCCCATGCATGTATCCCCTCTATGGTATGATCCCAGTTATTCTCATTAGGGGTAATATATAATTATTGACCATGGGATGAGTAAGGCCCATCTTCAACCAAATGGGATCTGTTAATTTGAGCACAAATAGGGAAATTGTCTAGGCTTAAAATGGCCTGCAAGGGTAGCTAGCCTAGTACTTGCCCATGATCCATGAACCAAACATAAAGTGACGGTCTCAATATCAAATAAAGTTACCCTGAAAGGTAACAGTTGTTGTTAAGTATCCTGTTCAGTGGTTCAATGGCAATTAGGAATAAAGTAGGGCAGCCTTCACAGGTACCTGTCATCAGCAGGAATTGGTCAAATAAGAGTCTGTTGGTACGAAGAGAGACTTCCGGTGTTTGATAAAGGGCTTTAACCATACATATAACTTCTTCAGGAGCTGTCATGTCTGCTAATACATTCCATAGGAGGTGCACATGAGCCAATACATTCCATAGTTAGGTCCACATGATGGAGTTAAAGGCTTTCTCAGAATTAACAAAAAGGGCAGAGACTGGTTCAGGAGTGTTTCTCAAGCCTGAAAAGTACAACAGTAGTGTCCAATGGCTTTCTGTGCTTCCCATCTCAGAGTTAAAATCTTAGCATACATTTTGTCATCCACATTGAGGAGGGAGATAGGTCTGTAACTGGCCAATAGAGAGGTATATTTGCTTGATATGGGAATAACTATTGTGGTAGAAGAGAGGGAAGAATATTTTTTGACTTGGTAGCTTGAAAGGAAGTAAAAAGCAACACCAGGCCAGGTAAGCGCTTTCATTCTATGCTAAAAATTCATCAGGGTTTGATGAATTTCTTAGTATAGAATGAAAGCGCTTACCAGTTGTCCTATTTTATTTTGCTGAATAAAGTTTTATGTCATTTTGAGCTGTTTTTACCCCCCCCCCCTTTTTTTTTGTTTTTATTTTAGTTTTATTTGTGGTTTTGAGGCTGAGTTCGTTGGTGGCCTTTTTTTTTTTTAACTCATGCCTTGCAATAACTAAAAAAGATTACTGCTGGGTAGGATGCACAGTGGTACAGCAGAAAGCATTGCTGTCTCAAAAGGCTCCCTGGTTCAATTCTCAGCCAGGGTGTCTTCTGTGCAGAGTCTGCATGTTCTCCCTGTGTTTGCATGCGTTTCTTCCAGGTGGTCAGGTTTCCTCCCACATTCCAAAGAAATGCAGTAGGTGGACTGGACACGTTAAACTGGCCACAGATATGAGTGTGCCTCCGAGTGTGTGGTGTGGAAGAACTACAGTGGCAGGGCTAGCCCCCCAGTGGTATAAAACTTGGCTCTAGATGATGGTCACAGTTGAACTGACACCCCAACCCAATGTGTAAAAATGGGAAAAAGGGGGGTTTTGGGTGGATGGATCGATCGTTCAAAGCCAGTATATTTATGAGTAGGAAGATGCAGCCACAGCTGGTACTAGTGAATGTTAAGGGAGGCTATACTCTCACTCAGTGGTATTAAAACTTGCAAATAAAATCAATGTATTGAAAAAAAAAAGTATTATGCACATTACATGGCAATATATTCAGAAGACAAGTCCCAAATAATTTTTTTAGTTATGTGAATTTTCTTTTAAAAGAAAATGTCTCAAAGAAAGATGCCAAGACAATAATGTGAAAAAAATGTAAGAGCCTAATAAAGTGCAATGCAGTTAAGTAGCTACCTGCAGACAGGTGACATGAGGGGCCCATTGCATGTTATATTCCTATAATTCACCTTTTAATGTTGATATTTCTTTTCTTTCACAAGTCTCAGTTCAAATGCAAGTGCTTTGTGGATGGGGAGGGCAGCTTCTATGCTAAAACAGCATCTTTAAAAGACCTCTCTCTTGCTGCTCCCTACTGTCATTTCAAGACACATAACTGATACTTATAAGAAGTACAACATCTGAAGTTCTTTTAAGGTTGCATTTTGTAGGGAACCTACAGCCCTCCTGCTCCCATTTGTTGGGTTTACACACTCACAACCTGCACCTCTATGTAAAGTACCTCCAGTGTTGATGCACCAAGGGGTAAGGGCAAAAAAATAAAGTTGTTCAACTTTTGCACTTCTGACAGGTTAAAATTATGCAATATGATATTAAAACAGGTACCTTTTATGGATGGCTTAGAGACAGGACTGTACATTAAAAATGTATTCACAGAGAAATGTTCATGGAGCACTTTTGCGCCATCAATGAATACCTGCAATTGTTCTGAAGAAGCACACGATCACCATGATTAAATGCTGCAGATTTGTTAGGCATTATTACCTAATCCAAAATATGATGGATATTATTTTTTTTTAAAACTCAGTATTTTAAAACCTATTGTCTGGTGATCTAGGAGGCAAGAATATTTTACCATTCTTTCCAATGTCCTTTATCAGTGTTTGGCATAGCAAGTTAAGCTTACCTCTGCAAAATGGTGAAATTCTTAATTTTATGTTCCACCAATACACTTGGTCATCATTTTCTTCTGGTTACAGTTCACAGGGTTTAATCAACAGAGTACAGAATGCCCTCTAAAAGCATCAGCAACTAACAAAATAAGTAGCTGATTTCATACTGAAATATAAGCAGGAGGCATACTAGAGTGGCAACCAGATCTGAAGCATCTTAGTACATTTTGTACCTATTTTAACTGGTATTACAAAAGCATGCAGAAGAAATAGCAGGTTATGTGAAATGCATTATGAAAATTAGTGTAATGGAAGAAATATGTTTATTTGATAAGGTATAAATATATTTTAGAGAGAAAGTACACTAGTCATTTTAGAGTCAAGGGATGCAATTACCTTTTACTTTTTCTATTTTATTTCTGCCTGCAAAACAACTTTTTGCCTTGTAGTCTATGCTAGTCACATACAAAGCTAAGCAGAATTGTACATCCTTTTACATTATTTGGTACTCTCTTCTTAAAAGCCTTAAACATATTATGATTTTGCAAGATAAAAAATCATTCTAACAAAGAATGTACATATGAGCAGGTACTCAATGTAACAGTATTTCTTTTACAAAAAAGTATATTAGCATTTAGTCAAAAGCATTTTATCACCTACCTTAGACCCCTTTATCTGTACAAAACATTCCAGCAGCTGCCAAGACCAATGAGTTCTAATTCTGCCACTATGTTACAGCATGTTAGTCACCTGCTAGCCTGTTCAAATCTAGCACCTGTAGGAGTCACTGTCACTTCATGTAGCAAGTAACTTGTCTTTCTAAAACTGGTGCTTTGAGCAATGCCTCAGACTGCTGTAGCAACACATTAAAACCAGCTAATCACTAGTCACAAAACCAAAACACACAACTGTGCAAATGACTGCTCAGTACATGGGGTAGAAGGATAGTTAACTAAAATGTTGCAGATGGAGCAGGACAAACACTAGGAGCTCAGCTGTAAATGAGAGTGTGACCTATGCCATATGCATGTGTTTTTAAGAATAGGCAGGCACCAGAAAGTGTGCCTTAACCCCAAGTCCAACTTAGTACAAAGGTGCATCAGAAAACAGAGTCAGTAAAAAGATAAACAGTAACCTGTCAATAAGGTAATTCCCATGGTATACAGACAAAATACACGCACACATACTAAATATATATACATATATATAAAATCATTCATTGTTGTGCGGACACACTGATATGTATAACATTGATTTCTGCATACTGAAATTTACTACAACTGAAAAAAAAAACAATGAAAACTAAACCAATGGGATTGAATTTTCTCTTTTTACTCTTGCTGAACAAAGAAAAATAAAAAAAAACCTCAGACATAGCTTGTCTGAATACTGGTACTGTTTGGGAAAGAATTTTTGTTAGGGAAATGTGTAGGGTTGGGTGTGGGGGCAGTGGCAGGTTTATGGATCTCAACTTAGCACACATGAGTAAGGTGCTACAGAGGGCAAAGTAAAAAAAAAAACATTTACAGTGCTTGTTTGCTAGGTTGGTCCAATGATGCTTTTCAGATATGACATGTGCTTGAAAGCACGCATGTTGCAGAGATTCCTAGCTAAATTCTAATACAAAATAAATTATATTACATTTATATGATAATTAACAGATGAGATACTTGAGTCCCACAAACAAATAAGGTACATCTGAGCCAAAAATAAGCTACAGTACAAAGAAACATATTCCCACTATCCAGAGTTTTAAAACACAAACTTCAGGATCTACGTAGTGCATTTGAGGCTTTATTCACCTGTTCATTCTCTCCTCCCTAACTAGTATAGCACCTCACCTCTCTCAGTGGGAGTCATCCTTTCTACGGGGTCAGAACAAACATACAAAGCAGGATGTAATATACCTACAAATGTAAATGCAGATGAATAGTAAAATAACAGCTTGCCAGTCAAATATATGGCATACTATGTATTCATTTTTTCATACCTTCAATCCAATCACTTATTCACTCATTTTCATTTTAATTTGACTTATTTTATGACTGGGTACATCTCCCTAAGGATACAGCCTGTTTTCATGGTAGATCCAAGGTGATATTTATACTTAATATGGGCAATATGCTCAGGATAATGTTAAGATTCACTTATTATGCTACATGACTACATAATATTCCTTTCACATTCCTAGAAAAATGGGGGCAAAACTTAGGCAGTCTTTCTCTATGATTTGGAGAGTCAGGATGAATACAGTAAAAAGACACATATTATATTTAGAGTCTGTAGGTGGTTTAGGGAAGGTGGACAGAGTATGTTAAGAAAGTGTGTTTTAGTGTTCTGTATTAAATGTGGGGAGAAGTTACACTTGAAGTAAAGAAACATATACAGCAATATGAAAACCAAGCAGCAGTAGAAGGAAAGGTAGGATATGATAAGACCGGTCCATATTGTAAAAAGGTAGACAACAGGGAAAGACGAGTGCAGAGTGAAGTATGGCAAATAAATATATGCTATTACCAAGCAAAAGAAAGGAATATCAGAATGGAGAACACTTGACTGCAACAAGGAGAAGGAAAAAGCAATGTTGACAAACGGCAGAATTCCGGTTAAAATGTGGGAGAGAGATATTAGCTAGTGCTACAGGAAAAACTGAAGGTAAAGCATAATCTTAAGCATTACTGGTAATGAATGATAGTGTTTAAAAGTAGTTGTGGTACTTTATTAGAAACACAAAAGGATTTTTTTCACAGAAGAGGCCTGGACCAAACATTCCTATAGCCATTGGTTATTCTTGACTCCAAGACTGACAGACAAGTCCACTCATTACTTGCTGTATGAAAAAAAGAGTCATATATTGCATCCTACACGTATGTGCTTCCAAGAACAATTGAGTTTGATAGTTATACGAGTCAAACTCTCTCAGTCCATTCCTTGACAGCCTCCATCTAGTACTACCTGATTTAAAATATAAAACATCACTCATATGTTAAGCTGACTCTGAGTCCGACAGGCAGTGAACACATATCCATGCCTCTTTTTCTCCTCTACAGTAATGCACCATAGAAGGGCATTCTGAAAGACATTTTCTGTTGTACTACAACTCTTACTGACTGTGTTGTATACCTGATGCTGGTGTAATGAATCAGAGCAAGCAATCATCTTTCTCTGCACCATGAGATAGGAAGCAGGCCATAAGCCACTTAACAGACACTAATCCAGATATCTTACCAGCAGGTTCAGTTCCCTCTCCAACCTAAAGGACACCTGCATACAGCATCTGCCGGCAAATCTACACTCTTACAACCCCATTTTACTAAAAAAATAAACTGAGGCAAGTTACTACTTAATGGCATAGCAAAACAGTCTAAGGGCATGCTAAAAGGCAGACAGCCAAAGATCCAAGCCATAAATCTGTAAGCTTGAAAATCCTAATGTAGCAAAACTGTGGAACATCTGAGAAAGGTGTAGGGTCTAGGAAAATTTAGTGCCTTGACAATACTGAAATATAGGGAAAATGAAGAACTTTATGACCATTTTTGTTCTTACACCATGACTCCAGATAAGTATCCACAGCAATATATTACTGACTGCATAAAAAGAGAATAGACTTGCCTTTTTTATGCTGATATTCCAGTGGTAAGGTGGAAACAATAAAATGGACTAAAAAAAGAATTCAGCAGAATGACTTCTGATATTCTTTCAGGAAAGTTTCATACAGAACCAAAATTAGACTAAAACAAATACAGAGAAACAAAGACAGACATTTTGCTATGATTTGATTACTAGAAATTACGTACAGTAACTCTAGTTATCATTTGTGTCTGCTTATAATGTTCTTTTTCAGCTACATGTTTGAGAACTGTGAATATTTATGTTCCTTTCATATATATTACTTCATAAAATCACTCTCCAATTGCTAATTAATAACATAAAAGTCATAGATTCTGGCAGTTTATATACTTTTCTAGCAACGTGCATGTGCATGGTATTATGACTCAGCTCAGGCAGATATTTAATTTATTTCTGTGTAATAAATGTTTGGAATTGTGCAGATTTCAGAACCTAACTGTAATGAAAACAAATTCAGCCATAATCATCAAAGTATGCATTACAAGGCCAAATAAGTACTGACTCTCCGAGCTACTTACAGCCATTGTTACAACTATTGACAGAACCAACACAAAAAAATCAGTATGATGAACAAAATATGCAGATCAAAGAAGGAAAATGTTGAAAGTTTATTTTATCCTTAAGGCACAAATAGCATCATCCCAGAAAAGTACTAAATGAATTGCACTATCCAGATACTTTCTTGTGCAAAGGACGTAGAATAATAAGCACATTACACAAGTAATGCAGAAGTGCCTGCTCACCATATTATGCAACGTGAATGCACCAAAGCAGGACCGTACTGCACACTTTGGTAGATTTAATATTTCTTTTACATCTTGCCAAAGGCAAGCACTAATCTATTGCAAAATGAAGGCAGCTGCAGTTGTTTATACTCTTTTTATTTCAGTGACACTACAATATAAACACAGTTTAGGATACAGAATTTATGGCCATCTAGAATGTTTAAAACAGGCACATTTGATTTAGACAAGCATAACAATATACTGCAGTACAATGGAGAAAGTTTGAATGATACTAAAGGTCACCTCTGACTACTACTGCAGTCTCTACAATTCTTAATTGGTCTTTTCTTTTAACAGCAAACCTAATCCCACTGAAAAAAGATGCACAAACAGATTTAGTGGTAAGAACCTCACTTACAAGTACTACCTGATTTAAAATATAAAACATCACTCATATGTTAAGCTGACTCCGAGTCCGACAGGCAGTGAACACATAATAATGCAACTTCTTACAATTTCAGTATGTGGTTATGTGTTCATTGGTTCATAGGTAAGTAATAGGTTAGCTGCCCTTGCATATCCATTTAAGCCTATCCAGTTTCCCTTTTTGTGCTCAAAATAACCTATCCCATTTGGTTATAAATTGGCCTTACCCGTCCCATGGTCAATAATTATATATTACCCCTAATGAGAACAACTGGGATCATACCATAGACAATTTGAGGGCACCCATGCATGGGATAAAGCATTTAAGACCTGCTTCTGTCTATCAGTAGTCCAGAGAACAGTTCTGGGGTAAATTTACTGCTCCCCATCCATAGGTAGAAGTAGCCATTGAATATGGACTGGGGTGAACTTTGCATTATGAGGATGGGGAATCTGTTCCAGAGCAGCGGTATCCTCTGCAAGATATACCTGTCCCTCCAAACAGTTCTATTGAGGTTACAGAAATTTATATCTCTAGACAGAGTATTTCTGATGGCATTTGGCTTGCTGATGTGCAATAAATCCATCAGTAATGGGTCAGAGGAAGCCTTGTATGCCATACACAAGTCACCTCTTAGTGGTCTGTAGTATACAAAGTACAGTGATATGAGTTAGAGTTGGTCTATGTAGGAACATGTTGTTTAGATCTTGTATCCTTTTAGTAAGGTATCTCTGTAGGTGTTCCAGTTTTTGCATGTCTGGACAGATACATGCCAAAAGGGGGCATTATATTCAATGGCTGGCCTAATGGGGGCTGAGTAAAGGGGACAATGACATTCCTAGATCTCGACATAACTCCTTTATTAATAAGCTTGCAATATAGAAGGCCTTTCTTACAACAATGGACAAATGTTGGTCAAAAGTTAGGTCAATGTCCACACATGTTCCTATATCTCCTGAATAACTAAGTCAACTCTTAGAGGTGTATTGTCAATGTGGTAGTTCCCTGGCATAGATGACTTCTCAAAGGATACAATAATGCATTTTTTGGTATTTAGTTTCAGTCCATGAATTTGGCACCAGTTATTTATTTGGTACAAACCTCTGCAGGATTCAGTAACTACTTCTAGCTTGCAGTCATCTTCAAAATAAGTCAGCCAGAGCCCTTTGGTATTGGCTTTTACTTCAGAAAAATAGATGGCAAACTAGAGAGGTCCCAGCAAAGGAGCCTGGAGGACTCCACTGGTGACTGGTCTCTTTACGGAGGTAACTTCCCCTATTTTGATTATCTACATCCTATCTGTGAGCCAGTTGGCAATCCAACAGGTGACACAGGGGTTTATTGACAATCCAGCAGGTGACACAGGGATTTATTCCAACTGTATTTAGCTTTTCTACTATACCTGAGAGGGGGGATTGTGCCAAAAGGTTTGGCTAGGTAAAGGTATACAGTACTCACCATGTTGCCTTCATCCATTACTTTGGTTACCTCTTCAAAGAAAATCCACCAGGTTGAGTAAGCATCATGTCCTGCCCTTGAGGAATCTAAACTGAGATGGGTCCAGTTTTATCTAAAGTCTTTCTAGGTTGTGGTTACCCTTGCTAGTAAAATACTGTCACAACAGGCACAAATTAGTGCATGTGTTGTATTAAATAAGGATTGATACACTACTGAATTAAAATATCTTGTTATATTTGGGGTAACTTTCCATTGCACAAATTAGGGAGAGTCTACATGGCAAGAAATCATGTATTTATTTATTCAGTGCATATTCACTGTGGTCATGGCAACAATTTACGTTTACTGATTTCCCTGAAATAAAGAAGGGCTGCCCAAAGAATGGCAGTATTATTATTTAAGTAGGTAGTACTAGACAGGGAAAGGTACTGTTTGTGCCTAGATTATGAACAATAAATACAAGTAGTGACATTTGTACACAGTTATCTAGCATAAAACATCCATCATATGTAATTCGATATTCAGGACTATAAACAATGTTCATCTCTGATGTTTCTCTTGGAATTTTTCAATTTTTGAAATTACACATGCTCGTTTTTTTTTTTTTTTTTGCTGTTACACTATTTGTATACCTTAAATCAAGGCAAAAAGGGTGGTGCAGTGGTTAATGTTGTCGCCTCACAGCAAGAAGCTCTCTGATTCGATTCTCAGCTGGGGTGCCTTCTGTGTGAAGTCTGCATGTCCTCACTGCATTTGCATGGGTTTTCTCCACGTACTCCAGCGTTTCTCCCCGGGCCTCCTCTGAAAATAGGCTCTGTCCTAGTCGGACTCTCCCAGTCAACAAATGTTAAATAAAAAATAAAAATAAATAAAATTAAACAGAGATTTATTTATTTACTGTTTGTTGAGAAGGATAGTGGACTATTCCTGGATCCATTTCAGTCATTGCCAATGTTCTAAAGAGTAGACACTTTAAGAAATAGTAAAGAACTGAACAATTCACATATGCAGGCAGTCATACAGTGCATAGCCAAGGCCAGGATTAGGCCAGCTGCAGCTATTTGGCCCAATACAACCAGAATTCTTCAGGGGTCCCCCCACACCCTTGGCCAGCCTTAGGCTTAGGTCATCAAGAAATCTCTCTTAATTGTTTACTAAAACATATTCCTGACACAGAAACACAGTTGGAAGTAGCAGTGACTGTAGTAACTGGTAAAGAAAGCGATGTAAGCAAAGTAATGTCTTTCGGCTTTTCCCGGTTAGAGGTTGCCACAGTGTAATGCCGGTCCGCTTATGATTGGCAGCAGATTTTTACGGTGCCTAGGTGTCAGCCCGACGCCCAACCTTCAATGAAGGCACACCCATTCATGCACGCACCTATCTGCATGTCTTTAAACATCACTCGACCGTGGGGTGGACATGCAGACTCCACACACAAGGCGGTCCAGCCAAGAATTGAGCCAGAGAACCTCTTGCTGTGAGGTAACAATGCTAACCGCTGCACCACCGCTGACTATAGAGAAAGTGATGTACACTTCTTAATTTCCAGGCTTTCTGCTCAGTTCTACCCACAATCTATACAACAGACCATAGACTCTCAAAGGTCTAGTTCATAGTAGGTGGATCCGAGCAGAAAACCCAGAAATTTTTAATGATGGTTGATAAAAGCCATAACAGCATCAGGAGTCTGCAGGCATCAGCACCACTAGGATCTGTGAAGTGTCTATAAGAGAATGTTGTAGTTAGGGTGTAGCAGGTAGGATAGTTTTTTTTAATATTTTTTTAGTACGGGGCAGATATGCATACCACTCAACTGCTGTTGGTTATGAGGAACATTCCTCATTCTGAGTCTTAAAATAGCTGAGAGGCATTTTAATGGCCCTGATAAGAAGCAGACTGCAGGCATCGATTTTGATTAGCTATGAAAGTAGATGCAGTTAACTGTGTTATCAGCAGGGACAAAGTTACTGTTCAGCTAAAATGAACTTTCAGATATAGCAGAAGATCTGTGGCAGAATGCTGATCACAGAAATACAGTTTAACATTATTTTTCTTTTACTTCAGCTACCTGAAGAAACTGAATATTTTTATGAGAGTTAAAATAAATGTCTGTGGCCATTTCTGTGAACCACTGTTACTGCTGACTATGGTTTGTTTTTAAATCAGTCCAAATAAATTACTGTGGCCATCTTTTAAAAAATGTATTTTATTAAAATGATACATTAAATGTGTTCACAAAGTCCCTGTAATTGCTGTCTATGGGGGCATTCCATAGATGAAAGTGAGTGACCCTGGACTGCTGTTTTTTTGTTAATGTTAAATAGTCATTATTCTGGCTTTGCTGTACTAATGTGTACTTTTGTGAAGTAAGCTGCAGTACATTACTATGGTGCATTTCTATGAAACAGAGATGGAATAAATTACTATAGTAATTATTATTATTTATATTGCAAAAAAGATGCCTGAGATGTACTCTATCAACAAGGTAACTATAAATACTGGGTATAGAGGCTGTCTGTAGATGAAAATGAACAATCTTGTTGTTGTCTGATTAAGTTAAACAGACATTAATCTGGCTTTACAGGACTGGCTTGTGTTTGTCAGAAGAAAGTCGGAATGCCTTTGCTGTGGCATTTTTTAAATCCCAACTAGATATTTGAGGTGCATAAGGAGAGCCAATAACGTGGGTACAAAGACTGTGCATAAAAGTGACATAACCCATTTATTTTATCACAGTTATATAGTCACTGAACTGGCTTTGCAGGTCCAGTGTCACATAATGTATTCTATTTGATAAATACTGTAAATTAAGTAATGCTGAGGCTATGCATGCATGCATGTGCTGAGGGGACAGATGAATTAACTAGACTGCCACAATTTATTTAATTTTCCACTGCAATTGTACATTAGCACTATGCACAGTAAGTGGCTGCCTTTGATGGTTTGGGCAGGTTGTGTGTGACAATAACTTATTATTGCCACACTGCTGCAATGAGTAGCATTGCCATCACACAGAACTTGGTTGTCTGGTTATGTTATTGGCTGCGGTTCCTGCTGTGTAGAGCCTACATTCCCTCCTTGTCTCTGTTTAAATTTTATCCATATACCCTGGTTTCCTCCACAACACAAAAGCATACTTTACCTGAACTAATAATTTTCCAATTAGCCTCTAGACAAGCATGCAGTGAGTAAGCACAAATGACTGTGTGCATATGCACATCGTCAGAGGCTGTGGCAAAGAGAGAGAGAGAGTGTATGTGTGTATCTGTGTGTTTACATGCATCAAAACATGGGGTAAAATAAAATCACAAGTTTTATTTGTGGTCACATGCAACACTGCGGGGACATTTATTTATTTTATTTTTATTTTACATTTGCTGACCGGGCTAGTCCAGCTGGATATATGTCCATTTTCAGCAGAGGCCCAAGGAGTAAAGCTCCTGGAAAACATAGTGTAACACTTCTGCTTACTGAATCCTAGTACATATCATGTATGGATAGTTATAAGAAAATATTAATAATGACATACAATTAATATATAAAAGCACATTTTCTTTATGGTTAACAGAAAGCAACTAGTAAATACAGGTGTAGTTATAGGTGTCTTGCGATAAATGGGGTAATTAGTCGGGGTTCGCACAAGGACATAACCAATGTGATTTAAGGTATAGTTTCAGATTGTTTTTAAATAGTGTTATTGAGGAAAGGGAGGTCAGGTCACTGGGGAGTGAGTTCCAGGTTTTGCCTACGGTATTAGAGAACAAAGAGTCACCAGCCATATTATTGGTTTCACCTATTTGTACTAGTATTTTGTTAGATGAGCATAGGGGCTTAAGGTTATTGTAGGGAGTGATGAGGTTGGTAAGAATTGGTGTATTAGTAGGCTGATACAGGATCTTGTGGGTAACTGTTAATTGGTTAACTAGTAGTATATTTGGCAACTCTAGCCATCCTAGCTGTTCCAAATTAATACAGTGATGGGTTCTGAATGCGGATCTTGTTGCAAATCTGGCAATATTATTGTAAGAGATAGTCAGCTTGTTCAGGTTGTTTTTAGACAGGTTAGTATAAGTAGAGGAAAGTAGAGGAAAGTAGAGATTAGGTGGGTACGGGCAATAGTAGCCCTCGCTAATGGGGTCAGAAAGGGTTTGATTCTATATAGGGAGCCTAGTTTTTTGTTGACTGTTTTTATATATAGTACTGTTAATGTGAGTATCAAAGTTAAGGTTGTTATCAATTAGTACCCCTAGTCATTTTGTAGTTGTATCAGGAGATATGATATTACCGTTGTTTGATGTAACAGTAAAGTTAAGTGGGAAGGCCCTACAGGTGGGAGCGAATAGTAGGAGTTTAGTTTTTTTGGGGGGTTCAAGATGAGGCAATGGTGTAGAAGCCATTTCTCAACTGTATTAAACACATTTTGGGTGAGGGTCTGATGGAGAGGTGGCTGAGCATATTAATGTGGAATCATCTGCGTATTGTATACAGGTAGCTTGCAGTATTGCAGAATGTAGGTCATTGATAAAAATAGAAAATAGGAGAGGTCCTAATATAGAGCCTTGGGGGACACCGAGGGCAATGGGGAGGTGAGTAGATAAGTTGTTCTCCCACAGTACAGCATGCTGCCTATTGTTTAAGTAAGATTGAAACCATTGTATAGCCAAGCACATCTAGTGACAGGTTTTTAAGTATGTTTATGAGAAATTGGTGGTTAACCATATCGAAGGCTTTAGAGAGATCAATAAACAGGGCTGAGGATAGAGTGTTGTTATTGCAATTTTTGTTAACACAGTCAGAGAAGGATAAGAGGGCAGTGGTGGTGCTATGAAATGGCCTAAAGCCATGTTGGCAGTTAGCTAATAAGTTATCTATTAGGTGGTTTAACAGTTGTCTATGAATGCATTTCTCCATGATTTTTGCCAGTGGAAATAATATAGCAATAGGTCTTTAGTGTGATAATTCATTGGAGTTTCCACCTTTATGCAAGGGGATAATATGTGAGATTTTCCAGATAGATGGGATAGTTCCCTCAGTGATAGTTCTGTTAATCAGGATGGAGATGGGGTAGGCTATGGCTTTTGCAGCTTTTTGCAGATATTCTGCAGGTAGCTGATCAGCTGCAGGGGTGGTTGGTTTGAGTTTCTGAATAAGGGTACAGGCAAGGGATGTAGGGACAGGTTTAAGGTGAAATGAGGGAGGTAAGCCAGCAGTAGAGGTAGTCAGAGACGAGCTGTTAGGAGATAGTTGATTGGCGAGAGATTGAATGGTCTCAGTGAAGAAAGTGTTAAAGGTATTGGCACTTTGCTTGGGACTATCTTGGTCAGAGCTTATTGGGGTGGGTGTGATAGAATGACCTGGGTGTAAAAGTGTATTAATCCCTGCCCAGAACTTTTGTGGTTTGTTTTGATGGGTTTGTTGGAGTTGAATGTAAAAGTTTATTTTATCTGAAAGAATAGCTTTTTTGTATAATTTCTTAGCTGTCTAAATTTTAAGTGATCTTCAGGGCTTTTAGTAGTATGCCACCTGACCCAGAATTTATTTCTAAGGAACATTTGTTGTTTGGTTGCTTTTGAGAGCCAGGGGGCAGGTTTAATCCTACTTCTAATGGTCTGTATTGGTGCATGCTAGTCTAAAATACTTAGGAATTTAGTATTCAAGTATTTTACTGCTTCCTCCAGAGATAGGTGTTTGAGGGCTGACCAATCACATGCCTTAAGTTCATTTTGGAAGATCTCTGGGTTAAAATTTTTATTGCTCCTTATTGTCCTATAGGTGAGTGGGCTTGGAATGTCACTCATATCTGATTATCAAGGTGAGTGAATGGTCGCTTATATCTTCGGGGAGGGTCCCTACTTTGTAAGTTTGGTGATGGCTATTTATGAGAATCCAGTCTAAGGTGCTTTTATTGTTATTGAATTTGTTGGTCCTTGTGGGGGAGGTAATGGTTTGAGAAAAAACATATAGGTTAATATGAGTAGTAGGCTGTTCAGTAGTACAGCTTTTCCAGTTGATATTAAAGTCACTGAGTACTATTGTTTCTTGGGGATAGTTGGTGGAAAGCCAATTAATGATATCTTCTAGGGTGTTAGAGTTATTCCCTGGGGGAATATAAACACCAATAATACAGACGGATTTACATTTATTGAGTTGAATCTTGGAGATAAGGATTTCAGCATTACTACTTAGAGGGGGTTTAGAGTCTACAGAGGTCACCTGTAATCCAGATTTATATAGGATAGCTACTCCACCACCCTTCTTAGCTATACGGTCTTGTCTCAAGCTATTGTACCCTGGCGGAATAACTTCATTGTCTTGTGTTGCTGGCTTGAGACAGGTTTCAGTGAGACACGGGATATCAAATGAATGTACATCCATGAGAGCATGTAGGTGGACAACCTTATTATTTATGCTCCTGATGTCAATATGGGCTAATAAGAGTGATTTGGTGGGTCTGGTAAGGACATGTACTTAGTTGCTGTCAAACATTTGCACACTGCATGTCTCCTTACTCTTATTCTCAAAAGGGCCCCACAAGAGGAGGGCTCTTTAAGAGCTGCTATATCCTACCCAGATTCAGGAAATTCTGACAGTTCTACAGGAATTTGGGGACATGCTTACTGGGTATACATATGTGTTAATAGATCATCTATGCACAGTGTCCCAGCATCCTATTACATAGGCCCATTGTACATTAAGTAGACCCTGAGAGAGGATCTGCAGAAGACGTCGACTCTAGAGCTAATCCAGGAGCACTATAGTCTGCTTCTGTTTTAAGATGTTTTATGACAAAAAATATAAAGTAATCAACCAATATAATATTTTATTTTAATACAGAGTAATAGCATGTATTCCTGATTCCTGATATGAAATAGTTGTAAGACTAGATGGCCAGTGGGTAGAGAAGGGGTTTGGGGTAATAGGTGGGAGAGTTAGCATAGGTCCCCAAACAAACTGGTCCCAACTGAGCCTTGCAATGGCTAAGGCTGGTCCTGTATACATCTACCTATATAAAATAACAAGGATGTGAAAGTATATGCAGAAGGCATGCACACAAAGCAACACCTTGAAAATATTTAAAAGACTACTTGTGCAAATACAAGCATAATAACTGTGACAAAAAACTTAAGATAGTAGTACTCAGTGTACATCATTAGATCATCTAAGATCAACAAGTGACACTGCATGTTAAATATGGTAAAGCAATATACTGTTTCTTTGAAAGTGGTTCTAGGTGCTCTAGATGCCAGACTGGATAAAGCAATATGACTTTTTTCTCTAAGAAGTGGGGTTAGAAGTTTAAGTAGGGATGGGATTGCAAAAGAGTGCACTTACTGTCAACATTTGATTGAAATATAAAAGTAAGTAGGAGTAAGCTAGCCCAAAGTTAATAAATAAAAGCATTAGAAGACTTAACAGTTGCCAGTATTTGACTGAAGTGTAAAAGATGGTAAAAAGTTAAATAGAGCGGACACACACACACACACACACACACACACACACACACACACACACACACACACACACACACACACACACACACTCTCACACACTCTCACACACACTCTCACACACTCTCACACACACACACACACACACACACACACACACACACACACACACACACACACACACACACACACACACACACACACACACACGCAAAGTTGACAAGCATGGCTTTTAGCTTTCATTGGAAATCATTTATGGTTTCACAGATCCTGATTTCAGGAAGCAGTTAATCCCATAATTTAGATGCAAGAATGGAACATTTGTAATCACTAGTAGCAAGTGTAATTTCTGGAGTGCATAAATAAGGGGAACGAGTCTGAGTTCAGCCAGGTTTTGTAGGGTGGAATTCTGGAATGACATTTTGAGGCTAGCTGAGGAAACATGTTTTTGTGTTATTAATGCATGCTAGACTAAGGACAGGAACTTACACTTTAGTAAGAAAGGGATGTACATTATATTCCAGTTTGGGGGGGCAGAAGAATTCACCTACATGTCCAGCTGCTAAGGACTTTTAGATCTTTTTAGATTTTGATAGAAGAATACCAGATTATGGAAATTTCCATATTCAATGTAAGTGAGAGAGTGATTATTTTGTTATTGAGATAGGTGATGTGTTTAGACAGAAAAAGAAAGAAAGAGTGTGTGTAATGATGTGCCCATGTAGATACACAGATATTAGCATGTAGAGATAGTGCCAATGTAAATGCTTGGGTAGGTGAAGAAGACGGATTGGACTGTGAGGGTACGTGTCACAACTGTGGTAACAAGAATTACCACTTTGGTTTTGTCTGAACTGTGGAGCACATCTCTATAACTAATCCAATGAGTAAGAGCAGTGAGGTCTTTTAGGAAGTCATTTCTTAGGGAAACCATGGTTTCAGAAGAGCTGAGGATGACAAGACCAGCAGCAAAAGGCTAAAACTGGACAAATATATGTCTGATGGGAAAAACTGATGAAGACAGAGAAGTGGAATAAGGACTGGGAGTACTCAGTAAGAATAGGTTCTTTAGATTGCAGGTTAAATCCAGTTTTGACATGAAAAGACAAGTTTAGCGGACAACTGCTATGTTTATTGCTTAAAGTAGGGTCAAAAAGACATGGGGTAAAGATACTTAATAACAGGCTGTGTTTCAACAGAGCAAAATATTCCCTAAGATGTCATGAATCCATGGATGTGAGGATGCATTCTGTGAGAAATGAGCGTGATGTAAGTGCACTTTATGTTGCATAATTTATAAAACAGGCATGGCATCTAGGTCCAAAGATGTCATCTTTCCATAGTATTTGTCCCTCATTAGGCTCAACACTGAGTATAATGACCCTATGGTGTGACAATGACCAGATGGATGCAACAAGTGGGAACATCATTAGAGGTTTCTCCCACAAAGAATACAAGGGATAAATAGCACTTCTTATACACGGATGGCCCCTACACTCTGTTTCCTATAGACTGTTGAGAGGTGATCTATTAATTGCATACACTGCATCCTTGGATCCACCTCTGATGGATCTTTTGCATAAATACCAAATGAATAGCATCAGAATTACTTGAGATAGGAATTTTAACTTTGCTTGTCATACAAATAGGACACATTGTAGGAACAGGTATGAATCTCAGAGAATTCTTCTTCTCTAGAACAGGCTTCCCAGCCATGTGAAGCAGAGTTCTTCCCTAACCCTATTCAACAGAAACCTGGACCAGTGGATGGAAAATTCGAATACACCCCGAGTCTAGCGCCTACACCTGTAATGGACAGAGACAACCTGCAAATCATGCCCCATCTTACATATACCCCTTAAAATAACCTCTAAGACACATAAACTTGCAGGATACTATTGGGATGCTTGTTAGGCATATACAGGCCCCAGCGGTCATTAGCCTAATGTATACTTATTAATCACTCTGTTGTAAAATCATGTTGGTTTCTTGAAAGATGTTATATTTGAGAAGGTAGTCTGTGGTTTCATTACAGGTGGTTCTTTCAGGGAATTTTGGTGAATATGAGAGAAAGAGGAGTATAAATTCAGTAGCTGAGTTATACAACTTAGTTTTAGAAACTGAATAATAATAATGGCTTCCTTCCATTGTGTAGGACACTTCACTGAGTAAGGGATATATTAAAGAGAAAGTGAAGTTGGTGAGGGATGCAGTTTTCTTGAAAGGATGTTGTATTAGAGAAGGTAGTATATGGTTTCATTATATATAGCCCTTAGGGGGAGTTTGCTGAAGGAATGGAGAAGATGGAGGAGTCTAAATTCAGTAGCTAAGTTATGCAGCTAAGTTTTACAAATTGTATAATAACAGCATTGCAGAGAGAACTTGCACTGAGTAATAGAGATATTACAGAGAAAGTGAAGTTGGTGAAGGCTACAGTTTTTACAATGTTTAATAAAGCAAGGAAACAGCAAACCTACCCTAGATTACCATGCCTGGGGGTGACTCCAGTAGTTTGTTGACATTTTTAGAGAGATTTTCCTAAGGTGGAAGAGGGAAAGAAGGGGTCATAAGGACAGGCAAGGTAGGAGTGGGAGGTGGCTATACAGGGGAGGAGTTATGAGGTGGTCAGTTCAATGTTTAAGTCATCTGCAAAGAAAAGAGAGTACTAGAGGCGCCTTCAATCTTCTGATGATTTTTGTCCAAATCATTTATATTTTGAGACTATTTATGCTTGTTTTTCCTGGAGGAAATTGGACTTTTGTCTACCACTGTGTTTTATGCTGACTTCTAAGAGAAATTTATTTATTTATTTATTTGACATTTGTTAACCTGGATAGTCCATCTGAGAAAAAGCCCTTTTTCAGTGGATGCCCGGGGAAAAAAGCTCCACAGTACAAGTAAGCAAGAAAATGTACAAAACTGAAGATAAATACAGTGAAAATTTTATAATAAAGCAGTTAAGCAAATGTAGATAAAGAAACCATGAGCAGTCCAACAATCCAACCACCACACGAAGGGATACAAAAATATAACGTTTAATGGAGTAAGCGCTTTCACTACAACTGTAGCTTCATCAAACCACTGATAACAAATGTCAAAAAATATTTAAACAAACAGTGATGTCAGAAAGCAGTAACCATTCAGCATTCACATAAAACAACACACCCTCTTAAACTTACAGTACTATAAAAATTCTATAAAAAACTTAAAACCTTTCAGCTCACATAAAAACATTCAATAAAAATTCTGTCTATAAAATATTATATAAAACATTAAACTTAATGCGGCAACTTCCTAGTCCTTAAAATGGGCTTCAAAGACACTTTGCCATTTAAACCAGGAAAAGTGTCAGCTTTAAACCAAATTAATCCAGCGTAACTCTGCACACTCTAGAACAGACTTCAAGTCCACCCTCTTGAATTAATAGTCATAACCTCTAAGACTGTAAACTTAAACTTATGTTCTGAACCTTTTTCGATAACATGTTTTGCTATCGCAGTGCATTCATCCAGTTTCCTAATGTAATTAACATGTCTGAGTATCCTCTTCTTAAAACTGCGATTTGCTTTACCAACATAGTAAGCTTGACAGAGAGAGCATTCAGCAAAATAAATCACATGTTCAGTTTTACAATCTGCATAAAAGTTAAAATCAATATGACGTTTGGTTATAGGACAAGCAATATAACTGCTAGTCCATACATATGTACAAGCTGAACAGCCTCTACATAGAAAGGTACCTATATGTTGTGAGATAATAACATTACTTTTTGTTCTACAATTCTTATAGCACAGCTGTCGCTTAAGAGATTTGTTATTCCTAAACGCAAACTTCGGTCTAGGACCTACTATCTGACTAATCTCTTCATTGGCTTGTAACACCGGCCAACGTTTCTTAATAATATTACAGAAGTTTGTTGTACCACTTGAATATATAAAAACTAACCAGAATTTATCTTGACATTGTCTAGCAGGACCAACATCTGAACTAAAATCATGTGCACCAAAATAAGGTTTAGTCACAGCATCTCTATATGACAGCACAATCTCACTCATCCTCAACATCGGACGTAGAATAGCCTCTAGAGACTAACCGATTTCACATGCAACAACAGCTTGTCTAGCTAATAAATCATTACTATGTAAATGCATCTCCCTCAACAATTGTCCCTTAATAGGATGTGTCTTGGATGTGCACTCGATTTATGCAATATATTATTTCTTTTACATTGTTTCCTAAATACCTTACTTTCAAAACCTAGTCCATCCTTACTGATAGTGACATCTAGAAAATCAATAGAAGAAAAGGAATAAGTACACTTAAATTCCAAAAAAGACATTGTGATGTGCAAATATTCTAAAAACTCATCAAAACTGTTCCATAAAATAAATATATCAACAAAACATATATAAAAAACTAAGCCAGGGAACCTTGTTGGCTAGGCTTACGTAGGCCCTTGGGCTGATAGCCTAGTACCTACCTATAAACCTGTCCAAAATAAATTATTATTCTGTACAAACTCAAACTCCCACTGAAAAAGGACAGCATTTGCATAAGAATTAGCACATGCCGTCCCCATCACAACACCAACTTTTTGGAGCTAATAATCATCCTGAAATATAAAAACATTATTTTCTAGTATCAGCTCCAGTAAAGAGCAAATCAGCATCGCCCTATTGTTGCTCATCCCACTCAACCTTGCAAGAGACATCCTAACACTCTCAACTCCAATATCATTGTGGATTACTGTAAATGACAAGTTGATATCTAGGGTAACTAAAAGCAATTCAGATAAATCATTACATTCACTTTGCCATGCATATAAATCATGCAAAAAAACTTTTGTATCTCTTAAGCAGAGTAGGTCTGTTTTTGAAAAGAGGCTGCAATGCTTTTTCAACAAAAATTGACAGCGGTTCTATAATCAAGTCTTGGCTGGAGACTATAGGTCGCATAGGAGAGTTATATGCATTCTTATGTATCTTCGGAAGCCCATAAATAAGGGGGACCAAAGGATGTTCAAACAAGAAATATTCATATAGTTCCTTATTAATAAGGTCTGCCATTTAAAGATCATAAATATAAAATTCAGCTTTCCTCATTATGCCATTAACTTGGTACTTATATATCTTTAAATAGGTGGAGTCATCACTAAGCATAGCATGCATTCGTCTAACATAATCAGTACGATCTAAAACAACAATACCACCCCCTTTGTCTGCAGGTCTTATTTCCTGTAAATCAGATTCTCATAGAGATTTAAGAGCTAAATTCTCATCATATGTCAGGTTGTAATATGAACACTTAAAATCATAACCACGGACTGAAGTAAAACTACAAAAAACAAACAATCCAAAAGAAGACAGCTGGATACACTCAAACCACTCACAGTCTGAGGAAGTCTGGGTATTATCCCAGACGAAAAGTGTTTTACAATAAACTTAAAATCATAAGACAGAACTTTGCCGTAACTCGTCCTCACAAAAAGTTACAAAAGTGTTCAATGTAGGGTGTACATCCGGTACAAAGGAACTAGATTTCTTAAACCCTGACACATAATTCCTGTCCTGTTCAGGATAAAACAGTTTTAATGAAGCATTCCTAGCAAACATTTTCAAGTCTAAAACACTGTCAATAAGATCTGGTTTCATGGCTGGAATAAATGACAAGCCTTTATTCAGGACAATCACTTGTTCAGAGGTTAAGTCACAAGATGACAAATTAAAACAAAGTTATTATGTTCCATCTCTTGAAGTCTACCTGACTCTGTGTTTGACTCTGATAAGGTCTCTTCAACAAAAGGCTCCTGGATCTGCTTCTTTTCTGACCCTCTCTGATAGGCAGGGAATTCCTTAGAGAAAAATTTCCCTGGCCAGTTGGGGCTAAAGGCAGAGATGCAGCACATGCTGTAGAAGTACTGGCAGTAGCTCCCAACACATCATTAGATTCACCTTGAATTCCACATAAACCAATGTTATCCACAGAACCAGCATTTATCTCTAAGTCTCTCCTTTCTTTCAGTCTCACAGCCTGTGGCTTTAATGAAATTGTATTCATTGAAGGCAACAATGCTGCAGAAGGAGTAGTATTCTGTGTTAACTGTATCTTATCAGAAGTATCAGTTCCTGTAAAAAATGTATCAGTTTCCCTCTGGCTGTTGTTAGAATCACATTCTCCTCTTGCAGCACACTCAGAGGGTGTGTCTCTCCTTGTTTTGGGCCATGAAAACACATGGCCTTTAGAAAAATCAAGTAAGTCACACTATAATTTCTTCTTTTTAGCTAACTGATGTCTTTGCTCATAAGCAGAAATATTATCATAGAGCTCATCTAACTAATTCTTAAACACATCAGAAGAAAATTTTGTTAAGTCATTCTGTAGGGCTTGTATCCCTACTAACAGTCTCTTCTTCTGGCTTAAAGAACTCAAGTAACAAGTGCATATAATCAAAGCTCAAGTTAATATTCGATGACTGCCATTTCCTTAGCAAATCAGGGTAAGCTGCTCCATAGCTAGGCATAGTCAATACTCGCAGACCACGAGGCATCACTTCATGAAATAAAGCAGCCTCAAAATGTAAGTGTTGCCAATGCAGTCTTTTAAAAGTATAGAGTTTAGTTTCAAGCTCTTTAAAAGTAGCAAATAAATTGCCCACCTGTATACTGTCATTGGTACAGTCCTTAGCCGAAGTATCACTAGAAATATGAAGCAAGGGAATCTTGCTCACATGTAACACACGCAGAAACCAATTCCCATTAAATCCATCATGCTGCAGTTCATTATAAATAGTATATCCAAGTTCTATGTCAGCCCCTCCATCATGTCATGAGAGCTCTCAGCTCACACAAGCAAAGTGAAACAAAAACAAAACAGATAGAGCTCACAGGTAAAGATTGGAAGTGTAAAATCCAATGTAGAAAATATGAGCAGTTCAACAATCCAACCACCACACGAAGGGATACAAACATATAAAGTTTAATGGGGTAAACACTTTCACTACAACTGTACCTTCATCAGACCATCGATAACAAATGCCAAAAACTATTTAAATGGTCAAACAGTGATGTTAGAAAGCAGTAACCATTCAGCATTCACATAAAACAACACACCCTCTTAAACTTACAGTACTATAAAATTCTATAAAAAACTTAAAACCTTTCAGCTCACATGAAAACATTCAATATAAATGCAGTCTATAAAATATCATATAAAACATTAAAACTAATGGGGCAGTTCTTAAAATGGGCTTTACAGTACAATATAGTAAGAAGCATTATAACATTGAAGAAAAGACATAGCAAAGAAATATACAATAAAATATTTGAATGAATTTACATAACACATTGGGTTATCTCCAGAGGGTAATTGTACAATATAGAACAGTTAAGTGAGTTACTGTAGTAGGGAAGGGAGAAACAGAGAGGATAGTGTTAGAGAAAGGGGTGGGTTCATATGGGATGATTACAGAGGCAAATCCGTGTGCTATTAAGGAACCTTTTGAGAGTTTTCTTGAACTTACGGATGTAGGAAATGTTTCTATGTTTCATGGGGAGTCTGTTCCATGCAAGAGCAGGGAAGTAGCTGTAGAGATTCTCTCCAATAATTTTTTTAGGTTTGTGAATTTGTAAGAGACATTGGTCAGAGCTTCTGAGGGATCAAGGGGGCTTATACAGGAAGACAAGTGAGGAAATGCTGGGGAAATAGGAAAGCTCATTCAAAATAGTATGGATAATGAGAAGGTAGGTAAATAAATGTTGGTTAGGAAACTCTAGCCAGCTGAGTGTCTGGAGAGCATAACAGTGGTGTGATCTTGAGGGCAGACTGGCTGCAAATCTAGCAACTTTGCTGTAGGTGGTTTCAAGTTTGGAAAGTAGTGAACACTGTAAGTTGGTTAAAATGTGAGCGCTGTAAAAGAGGTTGGGGAGTAGGTAAGCTTGGGCTGATGAGATCCTGGAGTTGGGTGTGAGGAACCTTTTGTTTCTATAGAGTAAACCAAGCTTTTGGTCGTTTTTCTTAATGATGTTAAGTACATAAAGGTCAAAGTTTAGTTGACTATCTACTATTACTCCAAGCAGTTTATAGTGTGATTCAGCTATGATTGTAGTGTTGTTGAGGGAAGAGATGGTGAATGAGGATTTAAGATGGCAAAGGGATTTTGGGAGGAAGAAAATAAGTTTTTTTGTCTTTTTATGGTATAGTATGAGGTGGTTGTTAGTAAGCCATGTTTCAGTGAGGTTGAAAGATGTTTTGTGTCAGGGTTAGTAGGTCAGTGGGACTGTCAGCAATAGAAATGATGGTGGAGTCATCTGTGTATTGTATGAGGGAAGACTGAGGACAGGATGTGTGAAGTTAGTTAGTAAAAATGTTAAAAAGGAGGGAGCCTAAAATAGAGCCTTAAGGGACGCCCATTTTGATGGGGAGAAAAGGAGAAAAAGCAGAGAGCCATTTTAGAAATTGCAGTCTGTCTGTGAGGCAGCTATTGAACCTGCAGATAGTTTCTGAGGATAGCATGACATGACAGAGTTTGGAGAGGAGGATGGGGTGAGCGACAGTGTCAAAGGCTTTGGAAAGTTCAAAAAAGATGCAGGACACTAGTTTATCATTGTCCTTAGCTAGGGGATGGAGTTAGTAAAAGGAATAAGTGCAGTATGGTGCTGTATAACAGAAATGTATAGGACATGAATGGAGGTGATAGTTCTCTTTTCCTTGTGCCTCCCTTTCACACACTGAAGGATATTGCTAGGCATCCAGTAAATGTGATTTGCCTTATTTAAGTTGAGAATGGGGGGATTAGTTTGTAGGATGTGAAGTGTAGCAATCACTTATAAAGGAGCAGAAAGTGAAAACAACTTCTTCTTCTTTCAGCTTTTCCCAGTTAGGGGTCGCCACAGTGGATCATCTATCCGCTCATGACTGGCAGTGGAGTTTTATGGTGTCAAGTTGCCAGCCCGGCGCCCAACCTTCCACAGAAGGCACACATATGCACACACTCACACCTAGGGCCAATTTAGAGTGTCCAATCCACCTACAGCATGTCTTTGGGATGTGGGAGGAAACCCACGCGACCAAAGGGAGGACATGCAGACTCCGCACAGAAGGCACCCCAGCCACGGATCGAACCGGAGAACCTCTTGCTGTGAGGTGGCAACCCTAACCGCTGCACCACCGTGGCCACCCAAAAAAAGTGAAAACAGCTACTCTGCATAATTTTAAGTTTCACTATACTTGACTTTAAAAAGCCTAGCTCAGTTCTTTCATTTATGAACATTTCACCTAAGAATAAAGTAGTGAATTAAAAAAATATATGCAAAGTTCCCAACCCCTAATTTTCTAGGCCATGAGTCATGTTTTTTCAGCTTTAGCACTGCACTGTTCATCTTTGACTGATAGTTTGTGATATATGTTTAATGCATCTCTTCTATCAGATATCTGCTGAAGACCCAGAATTTTCCAGTTTTTGAGAACAGCTGCACAGAGAGTTTCTCATTTGGGTAGATTTTTACTTGTAGCCAATCACGAATGAGAATTTGCTTCTCTGGTAACATACTGCACTTTTACAAAGCCTTTCACTTGCTTTATACTACAGCAGCTTGCCTACAAAAAGGCTTATTTCAATTTTAATGTTGTCACTGTTGTAAAAGCATGGCTTATAACAGACTACACTCTGCAATGCCTTGCACTCTTACTTAAAATTACAAGGTGTACACAAAAGTTTCCTTGAATCGGTAGGACGTTTACTGACAAAGTGATGCCTCACAATCAAGCAGAATTTCCAATTTTATATTGAAATGGTTCTATTTGAGCAATGTATCAACCCCACCACCACCTTCTTTTCTGTAGCAACATAGTGATATGCAATATCCTTTAGCTGTACACTTTATGTCATTTCTTAATTGCAGTTTCAAACCTGAACTTGGGAACATCTGTATTTACTTTGATAATCTGCCAGGTTTTAGCTGAAAAGGGTTCAACAAACAAACACACAGATAAACAAATGGTTTTGATAATAATTGACAACCAGAGAGCATTGCTTTTCCTCTGGGGATGTGAGCACCCTTATTAAAAACTGTTTGCCTGACAGAAACTAGCTGACTGGACTCAGTACAAAAGTAGCATTCTTGATTCTCAAAGTGCATGCTGGGAAGGAAAGCAATTAAGTTCTATCATGGATCCATAGTCAGAACAATGAAATCTTACACAGCCTCACTTCT
The DNA here is from genome assembly GCF_019279795.1 of Protopterus annectens. Lineage (NCBI taxonomy): Eukaryota > Metazoa > Chordata > Ceratodontiformes > Protopteridae > Protopterus > Protopterus annectens. The sequence goes on from NC_056739.1 coordinate 1,335,170,839, forward strand.
TGGGGAGGATAGGAAACACTACTACTAGTTACACAGCAAGACTCCTGTTCCCTCGAGCTAAAAATGAGCAAAGAATCAGAGCCTGGTGCTCATTACTAAACACTTAATTATTTATAATGAGACACTGATCCTGTTCCCACAGGAAGTGTTGCAGTGGCAAATTTCATCTACATTCAGGCTAAAGCCCTGGAGGAACCAGATTAGCAAAAAACAAGGAAGGGATTTTAACATCTGAACATTTGTATGGTTTGTCATTTCTAATTTCAATACCAAAGGCTACAGGTCACTTTTAATGTCAGGTCAACAGTGATGCTGCAACAACAACGTCTTTCCTAGGATTGCTGGGTGCCTAAATTAAAATTACTACAATCGAAAGTCAGCTTTGTATACCTACCATGCCATCTGTTTCATCTGCACTATTATATGTATATTTTCCAAACAATATCAGTTGCAAAAATCAAAGGCCCACTTGACATATAAAGGGTATCTGAGATTCCAGTTGTGGAAAGAGAAAACATAAAATTAATTAAAGCTAACCCTACTTCAGCTTACAGTTTTATAAAAACAAAAGTTGTCACTTCCATGTTTTAACTTTCTGGAGCACACAAGCAATCATTCACCTTTCTACTCGATACTGTCATTTCAATGATACCTTTAACTTTAAAGTCAGAGTTTTTCTGACTTCTTCTTAAATTAATATAAACTAAGCTGACATAATTGGGACATAATTGAGTATTATAAATCACTGCCTTTTCTTATAATCAAAAAGAAGGTGCATAAAGCAGAATTACACAGACATGCTAAGAAACACTGTTTGAAGTGATTGGTTATGGGGTTGGTAAAATTATATCAATTACATCAAGTGTGACAAAACCAAAAAGTATGACATAACATACGTTATAAAACCCTTGACAGACAACTGTTCTGAAGGCAGTTTCATTCAGCAAATTTCATACAAATAAATTACCACTGGCATCGTCTAATCACTACTTACACTGGTTGAAACTTACACAGTACACAAAGTATATAAATGTTCTCTACTCCTACATTAGAGAAAGCATACATTTTTTTTCTTCCAAAGCTATTCTTTTTTTCATTGGTAGTATCTAATATTTCTCAGTTCTCCTGCTCTATTTATTCATATACAGCAGTGGCGGCTTGTGGTATCAGACTGCAGGACTGCAGCCCCCCCAGCTGTGTGAAGAAAAGAAAAGAACATACTTTTCATTTTGTAAAATAAAAAATATAAATTAAACTGGCTGGTTAAACTTAGTGCTCTAAGCGAGTCCGACTGACACGCAAAGTCCCAGAACTCGAACTGCGCATGCTCGGCGAGTTCCGGGGTTTTTTTTTTTTTTTTGTTTCTGTAAATTTGGACTTGGACTGTTGTAACAGCAGTCTAGAATGGAGAGTACTGCATCAGTGTTTGATGCCCAGAAGTCTGTGCGGTTAACCGCACAGTAAAGTGGAAGGGGGTCAGGCTGCCACATCCACAGTCACATACATGACTTGGACGGCAGGATGTCTGCTGATTGGTTCTCGCTCTCTTTCCAAAAAAGAGAGTGAGAAACAATCAGTACAGGCAGTGCACAGTACTTTTCGTTAGTCTACGGTGGTGGTGCTACCACTGCCAACAGCTTTTTCGGACTAAATAAATCCAAAAATTGAGATATGAATTCCTAAATCCTCCGGACACAGCTACTTCATTTCTTTGTTGTTCGTGATCGTGACGGAGACGGACAGTCAGTCACTGAAGATTATTAGAGGTAGAAGGGTAAGGAAGACCTCATTTTAATTACATTTTAACTATTAATTGGAAATTAAGTTATGAGGCAGGCCAGGAACATAAAGATTTATAATGGATTTATTGAGAGGAGGGATTCAAAGATATTGGATGGGTTAAACTTATCTGTAGAATGAGAGGGGGTTGGTATTAGGAATGTGGCTCAAATACACAAATACTGAAGCCTGCAGGAAGATGGCAGGATGCTGTATCAAATAGAAAACTGTCAGCAAATAAGACACCATTGAAGAACAGGTATGGCACATGGATAATTGCATGCTAAAGTACAGTTTTGTACCTACCATAAATGTAAATGTTCGAGTGTATACCCTACTGCAGTCATCATACTTGGGTTATCCTGCCGTCAGGCGGTCCCGCAGTTGGCCCGAATTCCAAAGTCTTGGTCCTACGTCGGTTGCTGTCACTTCTTCCCTGACGTCAGAGCGCCAGGGGTATATCAGAGGCATCCGATGCCATTTTCTTCAGTTTTTCTTGCCCCAGATGTCAGGTGCCCCTAATAGGTAGGCAAAATATATATATATATATATATATATATATATATATATATATATATATATATATAGCTATATGGAAAAATAAAACAAAACCCTTAGGCACAAGCAAATACACCACAGAGGTAGTATAGAATAGAGTGGTAGAGATAAGTTCAGCTAGTTCAGAGGGGATGGAGGGAGGGTAACCTGGGTATACACTCGAACATCTACATTTATGGTAGGTATAAAACTGTACTATGTTCATCATGTTACCCTGCTGCAGTCATCACACTTGGGTAGAATCCCAAAGCTAAGGATGGGAGGTGGAGTCAAACAGGGTTAGAGGAGGCTAGAAGGCCCTGCAAAACTGCAGTGGCGAAGCCAGCTCTAGTCTTAGAGTAAAGTGGTAAGTGGTAATATTTGGTGAAGGTGTGTACTGAACTCCAAGTTGCAGCTTCCAGAATATCCTTGGTTGGCACCCCCCTGAGGAAGGCTGTAGATGTAGCTGCTGCCCTGGTAGACTGGGGCCTTATGGTAGCAGGAACTGGTTTTCCATGGTGGGTGTAGCAAAAACGTATGCAATGTCCTATCCATTTGGAAATGGTCTGTTTTGAGATAACCTTTCCTTGTGATGCTGTAGCATAGGATACAAAAAGCTGGTCAGATTTTCTGAAAACCTTAGTTTTATCCAAGTAGTAACGTAGCTGCCTGTGAATGTCCAAGGAATGCAGGAGTCTTTCTCCTTTGTTCTGTGGATTTGGAAAGAAGGTGGGTAAATGAATGGTTTGATTTAGAGCCACACTGGATACCACCTTAGGCATAAAGGAGGGGTTAGTTCGTAGAGAAACTCTGTCTTGATGAAAAATGAGGAAAGGCTCTACTGCCATTAGTGCCTGAAGCTCTGAGACTCTTCTGGCTGAAGTAATTGCTAGCAGCAGGGCAGTCTTCCATGATATAAACTTTAAGTCAACTGAGAAGGCTGGCTGAAAAGGAGGTAGCGTGAGTTTTTCCAGAACAAAGTTGAGGTCCCAAGTAGGTGTTGGTGCTCTCCTGGGAGGCCTAATGTTTTTGGCCCCTCTGAGAAACTGCCTTAGGAGTGGATGTGAAAATAAGGGAGGATCCGTGTTGTAGTGAGCAGAAATAGCTGAGGCGTGGATTTTAATAGATGAAAAAGAAAGCCCTTTGTGTAGCATCTCAGTTAGATATTGCAGAATCTGAGGTATGTCAGGCTGAAGGGTATTTTGGCCTTTAGCTTGGTTCCAGGCGCAAAACCTTTTCCATTTGTCTGAGTAGGCTTTCCAGGTGCTGGGCCTCCTGGCCTCCAGAATAACATCCATAACAGCTTGTGAGAGAGGAGCTGGCTGGTTGCTTAAGTGATTTGCCATGCAGCCAAGTTTAAGGTTTTGAGCTGGCTGTGTAGAATCTAATTGTCTTGCTGTGTGAGCAGGTGGGTAATTTGTGGTAGAATCCATGGTGGGCCCTGGGCCATATTCCTTAACAGTGGGTAGCAGTGCTGGCGTGGCCAGTCTGGGGCAATGAGTATCATTAGGGGTCTCTCCATCCAGACTTTCAGTAGCACCTTTGTGAGAAGGGGTAATGGAGGAAAGGCATATACTGTTAGCATTTTCCAACTGAATGACAGTGCGTCCACTTTCCAAGCTTGATGGTGAAAAGTCCTTGTGCAAAATTTTGTTAGCTGATAGTTTTGAGGGCTGGCAAACAGGCCTATGTCTGGGAGCCCCCATTTTTGAACTATCATTGCGAATACTTGTGGATCCAGTTTCCACTCGTGGGGATCCATGATGTTTCTGCTTAGGTCGTCTGCCAATGTGTTCTTTTTTCCTGGCAGGAATTGAGCTTGTAACTGAACTTGGTAAGTCAGTGCTGTGTTCCACAAGGTCATTGCTTGCCTGCATAGAGGGTAGGAGTGTGTACCCCCTTGTTTGTTTATGCACCACATTACTGTGGTGTTGTCTGTCCTTATGATAAGCTGTCCTGGATGTAAGAGGTCCTTGAAGGCTGTCAGAGCATTTTGTACAGCTAGCATTTCTTTTTGATTGATGTGCAGATTCCTTTGATCTGCTGTCCATATGCCTTGAACGCACCGTCCTGTCATGTGTGCCCCCCAGGCATAGTCCGATGCATCTGTTGTCATAGTTTGCCTGGCTGGGAGTAGGGTGAAAGGCTGACCCTTGTTGAGGTGACATGCCTGTGACCACCATAGAAACTCCTGTTGAAGGCAGGGAATGAGAGTTATCATTGTTTCCAAGCTGTGGCTGTGTTGAGTCCATACGCTTTTTAGGTACCATTGTAATTTCCTCATATGCAGTTTTGCAAATGGTATTAGTAGTATGCAAGATGCCATGAAGCCCAAGGCCTGCAGAATTTTTCTTGCAGGGAGTTGGGTCTTTGTTGCCATTGTTCTGAAGTATTGAGTTAATTGTAGCTGTTTGTCTGGTGTCAGATAAGCCATCTGGGCCGTTGTATTCAAGCTGGCACCCAGGAATGTCATATTTTGTGAGGGCACTAGTTTTGATTTCTTTTCTTTTACTGTGTACCCTAGGCAACTTAGAAGATGTTTTACAAAAGCCAGGTGTTGTAAGAGAATGTCCTTGCTTTCTGCTTGGATGAGACAGTCATCCAGGTATGGGTATAGTTGAATTCCTCTTTGTCTGCAGTATGCAATTACTGGTGCCAGGCATTTTTGTGAAGACCCTGGGTGCAGTAGATAAGCCAAACGGCAGTGCAGAGAATTGGTAATGGGTTGAACCTGCAATGAAACGGAGGTATCTTCTGCAATTTTGTCTGATAGGGACATGCAGGTATGCCTCCTTGAGGTCCAACGTTACTAGCCAAGCTTTCTTGCCCAACATGGGAAGAAGCTGCTGTAGTGTTAGCATCTTGAATTTGGGTACTTGCAAGAAGGTGTTTAAAATTGAAAGGTCCAGAATGGGTCTCCAAGCATTGTCCTTTCTGGAAAGAGCCTTGAGTAAAATCCTTGGCCTTGCTCCTGTGTAGGTACCAGTTGAATGGCTCTCATGTCCATGAGAGCTGTAATTTGGTTTTGTCCCTCTGCCCATTGATTTTGTGGCAGGTATGGCATTCCTTTTATCCTTGGCAAGGTGTGGAAATGGAATCTGTATCCATGTGAGATAATGTCTAGGACCCATTTGTCCTTTGTGACGATGTGCCAGTTGTCTGCAAAAAGTGCTAATTTTCCTCCCAAGGGAGCTGCCAAGAGAGTTTTGCTTGGCGGTTTGAGGTTTAAGTCATTGTGTTTGCCTTCTAGTAGTTTGGGACCTGTCTTCTCCCTTCTGTGTTGCAGTGCCCCATTGGCGAGATTTGTAAGGGATTTGTGCTTGTCCTCTGCCCCTTGGGCGCCTGTATTTACCCCTCTGTGGTCTGTCAGAAGCTGGAAAGGACCAATTTTTTGTTGGCCAATTTCTGCTGAAGCATGGGGGCTGTACCTGTAAGAAATCTTTGACCGTCTGAATAGATTTTGCCTTATCCTCCATTTTCTTTAAAACCTCCTCTGCTTTAACCCCAAATAAGACATCCTGCTGTAAGGGTGCATCCAGTAACTTTGCTTTAACATGATCAGGCAGAGATTGTTCCTTTAACCAAGCATGCCTACGTATAACAGACCCAGTAACAGCTGCTCTAGAGGAAGCTTCCAAGGCATCAAAACCACATTGTAAAGTATGTTCGCCCACCTATTCAGCTGCATGCAACAGATCTTGCATTTCCTTGAGTTCAGACTGTTGAGGGTGCGTGCCCATCTTTTGTTTTATTTGAGACATTAGGAATTGCTGGTATTTAAGCATGTGAAATTGACAATTTAGTGCTCTCATAGCTAGAGTAGTTCAGGTGTAAACCTTCTTCCCCCACCTATCTAGTGCTCTGGAGTCCCTTTCTGAGGGTACAGGATTTTTAGCCATAGAAGCCTTAGCCCCTTTGGGACCCTGGGAGACTCTATAGTATCTATCTGGTTTGGCTGGAGCAGGAGGCAGAGAATCTGGATTTAGACTAGATTCTAAGAAAACATCATCCACAATGTCCAAAACTGGGTGGATAGCAAGTGGTCTGCTGGGGGAGTAAAAGAAACTCTCTGAGCCTTTTCTTTGAGTCGGAGTAGTCCTGACCTTCCCAGTGGAAATGTTCCCTCATGGTATGTAAGGTTTCCCCACAGGAATAATCTTCAGGGGGAGAAGCTGAGGGAATGGAGTCTTCAGCATCAGAATCTTCATAAGGGGGAAAGGAGTAATCCTGTTCCTCAGAGGAGCCTGAGGAAACAGACACTTGATCAGATGAGGCATAATCCTCCTCTTGTCTAGGCCTTTTGTCGGGGGGGGGGGTGTTGGGAACCCATGATCAAAGAAATCAAATCTTCAGCCATTTTAAACATCTGTTTCTTAGGCATAGGGCCTTGACCTGGAGACTGAAGTGTAGGCTTTTTTGGTTTTAGAGGAGTCTTAAGCTTAGCATAAGATTTTATGGTGAGAGTAGTCGGTCTGAAGACACCTTCAGAAACCAAAGGTGTTTCTACAGCACCGGCTTCCCCTACTGCAATGTCGTCGGTAGGGCCTAAAGAAAATGGCTGCATCGGCCTAGAACTCTCTACTGGGGGATCCGAAGCGGTCTGGGGATCCAATTCAGCGGTAGCCAGGGGCTGTGTAGGCGCCTCACTGAAAACCGGAGAACCGGCGACCAGCCCAGCCAAGGCCTCGGAGTTTGGCTTGGGTCTAGGCTGCCTGTCTTTATCCTTGTGTTTTTTATGCACGCCGGTAGTCGGTTGCTCCGACGGCATAGTGTAATTAAATTTTCTACCGAAGTAGTGTCGTGCAAAATCAAAGCGTCGCTTTATACTTCGTTTATTGAACCTAGCACAAAACCGACAACCAGTGACATCGTGGTCTGGGCCTAGGCAAGGTATACAAAAAGAATGAAAGTCCTTATGAGGTATTTGCTTCCCACAAGAAATGCAATTATTAACTTTTTCTGACATTGGACTGAGGCAAGAAAAGGTTCCCCAATGGGGTACTTATCTTTGAAGACTTCGGACTGAAACTCGATTCAAAAATCTCAGGTGTCGGCCGACCGGCACTTGCGAACTGCTTCTGCTTCGGGCACCGCGCGGCAAGAAAGACTGAAAAAAATGGTGTCGGATGCCTCTGATATACCCCTGGTGCTCTGACGTCAGGGAAGAAGCAACAGCAACCGACGCCGGACCAAGACTTTGGAATTCGGGCCGACTGCGGAACCGCCTGACGGCAGGATAACCCAAGTGTGATGACTGCAGCAGGGTAACACAATGAACATCAGCAGGGCATTCAGAAGTGAAAGAATCAAATGACCAAATTAAGTAATGGTTCTGGCAATGATGACTGTACACAGTCATGGACCAGTTGCACATATTTCCTTAAAACAAGGTTCTATGGTACAAACACATGGCTCTGCAAATTGAACTTCTTCTTGCTCAGGCATTCCAGCAGACTGTGAAAGCTAACAGTATGATTTTTGGTAAACAATAAGAAACATAATATGTTTATTTTGACCACATGCAATTACATTTACCTGTGTCTTTCCAAAGATTTCCAAAAGATTGAGCTGAAGCATACGTGCTGAGAGATGTTTTCTGACATTTTTAGGTATATGATGCTGTTCTGCACATTGAACTGCCGACTGGTTGAGGGTTTTTGAAAAGCAGTGTTCATCATCTTGTTCTGTAGTAAAGCAAAATTTTCTGTATTCTGTGTATATGTGGGTGGACAGTCGGCATATTTCTTTTTGGTGCCCTTTTCCCCAGATTAAAGTTTCTGGAAGCATCTGTATTGTCTTCTACACAGTGCTGGGTTATGGACCTCATGGGCCTGGAGATGAAAATTGAGAGCCTCTTTATTTGAATAGACAATTGAACAACAGTTTGCACCAAACTGGGGAGTAGAAGTAACAGGGCTTCAGCCCTTCTGGTATACAGTCTTAGGGCTGTTCATTTTTGTTAGGTGCCTGCTGGGCCATTTCAGTTATGTAAAAGGTTTTTTTTATAGTTCCTAAAATTCCACGAGATTTTGCAACAAAATGTTATACAGGTAACAAGACAAGTGAGAGGTTCAGCTGTAATGGAACAATATTCGCTATGACTAGTTTAAGGATGTTTTATATTTAACTGCAATTCTTGATGGGGTATGTATACTGGCTTCTGAGTTTATTTTCCAGTTTGACTTGTACAGCTCATTGTTTTTTCTCATCTTAATTCTGCAATTTTGTTTTCCAGTGTCTGATAACATGCCATATTTAATTCTGCAAGGTACAAATAGTAAAAAGCGGAGTGTGGGATGTGTGCTTGTCATAGCAGATTTCTCTGTACCTTAAGAAGTCTGTTGCTGCCCTGCCATGCAACGGAAGATTAGCTGTTTTGTTTTTTAAATGGAGTTTGTATGTTATTCGGACTTCGGTTATGGAAATTATGATTTTTTTCATATTTTGGTAAATAACTTTGCAAGGGAGCATCTGAATGTGCTAAGTAATACCTCATTTGAAGACAGTATTGATAGTTCCAACATAGTAAATGAACTGTGTCTGTATGGTGTACACATGTACAGATATCAAAGTTTGTTTCGGACTTAGGTTATGGTAATTATGAAATTATTGGTAAATAACTTTGCAAGGGAACATGTCAGTGTGCCAAGTAATACCTCATTTTGAAGACAGTGTTACTCCTTACAACATGGTAAAAGAACTGAATCTGTGCACTGTACACATATACAGATATCACAGTTTGTTTAATGTTGTAGGATTATGAAAATTATACATTTACAATACTTCTCATTATTATGCCCATATCTTTGCAAGGGAGCATAGTGATGACAAAAATTATACATAATTTTGAAACTGACATGGAGCCACACAACTTGTACACTGGTTAGGCAGAGTCCCTCATTGACTCTCTTCAAGAGGAATCTTGATGTGTGGATGGGAGATCGTAGGTTTACCCCGGGTATCACTTTTGTCATTGTTATACAGAGGCACAGTATACTAACCTCGAAAAAGGGCATAGCAAAATAAATTTAAAATGGGTGGCGAAAGCCAAACACATTCTGGCTAGGCTTATAAATGCCCTAGGGCAGATAGCCTAGTATGAACCTATGAACCTATATGTAGCCTCTTTCTGATACAGGTGATGAAATATTATGCTTATTTATCAGTTATAAGAAATATTATAGTAATCATATTTCTGTGAATATCTCCATAAAGGAGCATCACACAGTAATGGTTAAGGTATCATTTTAAAGCTGACATTCAGGAAAACAAATTAAATACAAATTGTATGGGTCTACATGGTACATTGACCAAGATATTGTGCTTTGCTTTTCCAAAAAGGTAAACAATATGCACAATATCAGCATTCCTTGCCAAATATTTAATAATTACTTTGATACATACTATCAACATTTACACTGTTGGAAAGGTCGGTGTCTGCTGAATAACTTTTACGTTTACATTTTTAGTCTAGCTCTTATAGTTAAAGAGTTATGAACATTTGTGTTCTGTATGCTATTACAAATGGATTAACTGAAAATTAGCTCAGGCTGCACTATTGTTCCTATGGTGAAATTAAGCAGGCAGGTTTTTCTGAGCTGCTCCGGAGAGATATGCCCTGCAGGACTGGAAAAAAAAACAGCTTATGCAACTGTGATCTCACTGCAAAGCCAAAAAGATGTAAAAAAACATTGAGGGACTTGTCAGTTCTGGGTGCTGGAATCAGGGGTGTTACATTCTAAGAAGTTCCACTCATTGAATGATAGACCTAATATTTTTCTTATTATCTCATCCTTGTTAAATATGACTCGCAAAAATAGTGAATAAAAAACAAATGCTATCACATTCCTTTAGACTTTTGCCATTCATATATCCAGAACATAATATACAATCCAAATATTACTATTTTGAGAAAGAACACTTGAAGAGAATGCATGTACTCTAAGCACACGTTACACATATATATATTTAATCAAATAGTGTAGGCACAGGCAGTAATGCCCTTCTAGCCTGCCAATAACAGATATTTTCCAAACGTAGCAGCTTGGTTCATAGATGACCATCATTGCCTAGACTTGCTTGCCAGTATGACTGTGCATCTAGATCAAAAGCCCAACATAATCGTATTGGGTGAGAATGCACTTAGGATGTGTAATCTGATGGTTTTTCTACATGATTTTTTTAAGTAATGAAAATCTGTTAAGATGTCATAATCACTGACAGCCAACATCTTTAATTAAAGTCCCAGTTGTTGTGGTTTTGACTGAGCATACATAAAATTACCACTTTGAACCTGTGTTATAATTCCAGTGAAAGTATGCTAGCAAATGTACTTTCCTTTTTTTTCCCTCTATCCTCTAAGAATAAATGTTTACATATTTTGCAGTCTTGGTTTCTGCACCTACAGTAGCAAAATGTAAGGTAACTTGTTGAGGGGCATTATACACTATGACCAGCTGCTCAATTTTCAGTTTCAGCCTCATGACAGTGAGTAGTAAATGGCATATATAGAAGGTTTTATAGTATTTTAAGCTAATTTCTTGAGATGAACACATTAATAAAGTATATACTGCAATGGTTTACTACACTCCAGTGAATCATACTAGCTTCAGGCTACATCTGCCAAACACAGCTTCTCATCAGGTGCAGAAACAGAGTATGAAGTACTGTTTGCAGCATACTGCAGAGGTAAGTCTTCAAACCGACCTGTACATACATGTAACAATGAGCTGTGTAGAGTATTCAGCATGTGCCATAGTGACTAAGCATTTATTTCATGTAAATTGGTAAGCATGGCTAGCATTGATCCCATTGTGCCATAACCCCACCCCTTTCTAGTTGGCCACACCCCTTCCCAATTGGCCCCACCCATTCAGCTGTCTCCTGCAGCCCTCCATTGATTTGAAGTCACCAGCCACCACTGAGATACAGTGGCCCTCTTTATCTTGAGAAATTTAATATTTTTTCCTACTCATAAAAAAGATGCAAAATATCAAATATAACTTAATTTTGTTCACAAACACACTTTTTACAAACTACTCCACCATTCGCTCCTTTGTTTTTTGGTAGAACAGAATAATTTACCTATATATGCTCTTTGTACATATTTTTGTTTTCATGCAACTTATATATGTCTTTGCTACTGAATAAATATATGCATTTACAATTAACTTTTATATTTTTTCTGAAGCTTATTTTCCCCTATAAAGTGATAATACAAATCAATAGCTACATAAGTAAGTGAAGTGGAAAAATTGAAGGCATACAAACAGCAGACAATTGAATGTCTTGGAGTTTTTTTTCCAAAAAGAAAAATGAAGTCCATCAACTCAAAGTCAAACTTAGCATTAGAAAAATATTAAAAATAATATTTAACAAAAGCCAGTTCCACTGTAGTATCCTTGACAGTATTAATTTGCAGTAATTTAACTTCAATGTTGTTAATGTGTTTCCCTCAGTTAATACTATGCATATACTGACGTCTCAGTGCATTGTTCAGCCAGGAACAGCAGTCTTCATCCAGCATTTTAGGAGTTACAACAATACCTTTTGCCTGCACTCTCAAAATGACCGTTACACATGCTCTCAGGATGGAAATGCATCATCATTACACATGCTCTCAGGATGGAAATGCATCAACAGCAATAATAAATATGTGCTAGGTATACACTGTTAGAATGGAAAAGTTGCAGTTCATCCCTTTATCAGAATGATGTGCAATTAAATCTTAACCCACTCAGTACCACTAGCTGCAAAATGTTGGTCTTGTCCACAGACACCCCCCCCCCTTTTCATCTAGGTAAACCACCAATGGGATCAGTGTCATCCATGCTGACACTCATAGTTAAGGGAAAAAAATGCACAACTTTCAAAACTGAATTGGTGTGTTCCATCCAGCAAGCTTTGTAAGCACACTATGCCATCTGCTTCATCTGAACTATTGCATATATTCTCCAAAATGCATCAGTTGCAAACATAAAATACCCACCCAAAATATAAAGATTATCTTATTCCAAACAGGTGCTTCAGTTGTGAAAAGAAAAAAACCCATCAAACTGATTAAGGCTAACATTGCTTCAGGCCATATCACAGCCATGGTTTAAATCAGGCTAAGGAACTAAGTACAAAGATGTATGCTGCACAGTGCAAGACATTAGAAAAGATGTCGCGGCAACGATGCCCTATACCTGAACAACAACATGGACAAATAATCTGCTGACATACTGGGGTATAATGCAGTATCTACATTCTTCTGGGCAATGTAAACTGCTCTGCATCCTGCTTTGCCTACCATACATTTGATAAAGCAACAGCTTGCATTGTGGTATGCTCTTTGTATTGCAAAAAGGATGACATTCCTGCATAAACTGTACTAGTACGAGAGTTCAATAAATCCTGAAAGCAGCATGGAAAACAAAACATTTGCTGGTCATTTCCACCAAAAAGCTCATGTTGGTTCCCACAAGGAAGAAAAGTGCCACTGGAACAAATTTTCTATTAAATGAGGTCCTAACAAATCAACCAGTGGATACTAAGATGGAGTGATTACAGTGCTATTTTTACACCCTAGAAGGAAAACGCTCCAATACTGCCCATCAACATGTTTACAATATACAAACTCAGATAGTTCTCCTTAGCTCTGCCTGCTATCTACACCTGTTTGTAGTATTTACTTATCTATTTCTTAACTTGAAAGTGGTATTGTCCCAAGAACTTTATCGGTCATGTCCTGGGCTGCTGCACAAATACAAACGATCATACATAATCAGAGTTCCTAGACTGGATTAAGTGGGTAAGTGAAGTATAAATGAACAGATGAATAAAAAAAGAAAATGATATGGCTGACCTTTACATGATTATTTCTAACAATCTATGGAACCGGAGATGCCAGAAAGGCTAGAGTAAGCTACTGATTAAAATGCAATAAGCCAAGACTCTATGAACTGGCAACTGTTTTGTATAGGTAACTGTGAGTGAAATGCAGTACATATTTCTTTATTTAATCATACTTCTGATCATTCTATGTATAGAATGGCACAGAGGCATACAGATAAATAAGGAAATATCTAACTTCAACTTCAGGTTTATTAAACTGTATGTAACAAAGCTCTGTATAAATTAAAATAAAACATAAAAAACAACAAAAACCACAGCAAAAACACAGCGTGTGGATAAAACAAGCCAAGACTTTAATAATTTTATTTATTTATTATTTATTTTATTTTACATTTGTTGACCTGGTTAGTCCAAACTGAGCTAGTAGCCCTTTTTCATCGGAGGCCCGGGGAGAAAAACTCCACAGAGTTACAATTTAAATATCGTACACTGCAAGAATATATGAGCTAATAGCTCTTCACATACATCAAAATATACAAAGCATTACATTGGATGAAATAGTAAAAACAAGTGTATAATAATTTAACCATTTATACAATGCGGCCAGTTTTTGTTTTTGGATTGTAGATTTGCAATAGGTCCAGGTCAGAGCTGAGAAGAGTCCTATTTGGGGTACATACGGAGATAAGGGAGGAGAGGTTAGGACAGAAGGATGGCCGGTAGAGGACTGAATGAATAATGTGAAGTTGATTGAGAAGGAGCTGATAAGGAAGTTCTAGCCTGTTTAGTTGTTTTAGAGAGAGACAATGATGGGAATTGTAGGTTTGATGTGCTACGAATCTGGCTATTTTATTGTAGGATGAATCCAGCTTTGCTAACAGGGATGAGTTAAGATTGGTTAGGATTTGAGAGTCATATAACAGGGTAGGTAGGAGAGGGTTACTTTAGCTGTAGTAGTGAGGAACTTTTTGTTCCTATACAGGGGGCCAAGTTTTTGATGCATCTTCCTTACACAATTGTTTATATGCAAGTCAGACTTACGTTGGTCATCTATAGTGATGCCAAGGAGTTTTGTGCTAGTTTCAACATCTATACGAGTGTTATTTAGAGAAAGAATGGAGAAAGTCTGTTTGAAATGAATGAAGTTTTTGGGAAGAAAAACTAAGAGCTTTGTTTTCTTAAGATTTAGAATGAGCTGGTTGCTAGAGATCCAGGTTTCGACTGAGTTAAAGGAAGTCTGGGTAGCAGTGAGAAGGTCAGATGGAGTATCAGCAGTAGATTAACTGTAGAGTCATCTGCATATTGTACTAAGGATGATAGAGGACAGGAAGCATAGAGATGATTTGTAAAGATATTGAAGAGCAATGGGCCGAGAATGGCTCCCTGGGGGACTCCCACTTTGATTGGTAGTGGAGGGGAGTGAGTGAAGTCGATCAGTAAGGTAGCTAGTAAACCAAGCAATAGTGGAAGTAGAGAAGTTAAGGTCAGTCAGTTTATTAAGGAGAAGAGGGTGAGATACTGTATCAAATGCTTTTGATAAATCCAGGAATACGCAGGATACTAGTTTTTTTCATAATCATAATAAATAACCATTAATGATACAATGCTACAGAACAGGCAGAGTTGAGATGGATATTTAGTCTGAGAGTATATCAAGACTATTGGTTGAATGATTATGTTTCTATACAAACAGCCTTAAAATCCAGAAGGCTGAAGAAATAAGTTTAAAAAATTTTAAACAATGTTGTAGAATTTTACTGTATTGCATGTCTTCTGTGATGTAAAGAGGTATGTTTGTAAAAATAGTTTTTAAAGTAGACAGACTGCTAATAGTTTAATTATGCTTAGTCTTTGAATTGTACTAGTTTCAAGTAATTAGTTACTTAGCAACCATAATTCCCTGTGTGTCTATTGGTTGGGGTGGCCCAGGGGAATAGTATCTTTGTATTTAGTTCATGGTGTTTTAGTTGGTGAGTATGATCTGAAGAAGCAAAAGTGCTCATCATTTTTTCTTAGTCTTGGCTTGTTTTATCCAAGCAGTGCGTTTCTACTGTGTTTTTTTTTTTTTTTTTTCCCATTGAATTTTTAGAACCGAGCAGTTCATTGCAGAGGATTTACTTTTTCTCTTTGGCTGCCAAAACACAACATAAATGAATAACAAAAACATGGTATAAAGCAAGACAGGAAAGAAAAATGTAAAACTTGTTATAATCAGGCATGGTACTTTAAACAACAGGAAAGATCTTGTACACATACACAGAACATATATAAGTAATGGGGGGCACAGCAATAGGTAAAATGCAGTATATTAATGAAGCAGAAGATTAAAAAATATCAACTACAACATTTACAGACACATACAGCTAGTTATTTTCTAATACATTGAGTAGAGCTGGCACAGAAAGGATTTTTAATGCATTTGCATCTGACTGTAGCAAATAGCTGAGATTTTAGGGAAATTTCATGTCTAAAAGGTTGTAAATAGATAAAGGGAGGGAATTCCACACTTCTGGAGCTAATCTGTCAAAGACCTTTACAGTCATATTTAGAATGAAAGGCAGATGCTGCAGTGATGGTATTTCAGACAGTATTTATTCGTGAACATGTATTGCTGCTAATTTTATCAAATACTGCAAACATTTAGGAGCAGAATTTAACAGGCAGAAAAAGTCTATAACATGTAGATTAATATGAAGTGTGTTAGTTGACAGCAAATAGGTCCTGCTACCAACAACTGCTGCAAAACATAAGATTTAGTTCAGCGTTTTTTACTTAATACAGTATCCAGCACAAGGGGACAGCAGGTGGGTTATTATACAAGAGAGAAAGTACAGTTTTGTACCTACCATAAATGTAGATGTTCGAGGATCCACATTGCTGCAGTCCTAACCATTGGGTAGTCCGCTGTCCAGTCGGCCCGAATACCAAAGTATATGGCTGACGTCGGTCAAGGCGCATTAGACTGACGACAGTACGTCAGGGTACTAATGCGCAGGACCGACGCCATATCTTCAGTCTTTTCTTGCCCCAGATGTCAGAAGACCCTAAAAAGACAAGGCCCAAAACAAAACACCAAAAAGCCCTGCACCAAACTTATATACAATCTATATATATATATACAGATGTACAATAATATACAGCAACTCACACCACCACCCCTAAACACAGAGGGGACTGCAGCAATGTGGATCCTCGAACATCTACATTTATGGTAGGTACAAAACTGTACTATGTTCTTCATTCCACATTGCTGCAGTCCTAACCATTGGGTAGAATCCCAAAGCAGAGGTAAGGGAGGCTGGCAAATCATAAAGAAGCAGGAGCTGCCAACATGCCTTGCAAAATGGCTGTGGCAAAACCAGCCCTAGATTTAGAGTAAAGAGGAAGGTGGTAATGCTTAGAGAAAGTATGCACTGAACTCCAAGTAGCTGCCTCTAAAATATCCTTAGTTGCCACCCCCCTTAAAAATGCTGTTGAAGTGGCAGTAGCCCTAGTGGAATGAGGCCTAATCCCAGCTGGAATCTCCTTGCCATGATGGGAATAACAAAAAATGCAAAACCCAATCCACTTAGAAATAGTTTGCTTAGACACAGGCTTGCCCTGAGAACTCAAAGCAAAAGAAACAAACAACTGCTGAGACTGCCTGAAATCCTTAGTCCTGCTTAAATAATAACGAACTGCCTATGTACATCTAAAGTGTGCAAAATTTTTTCCCCTTTATTTTGGGGATCTGCATAGAAAGTAGGCAAATGAATAGTTTGGTTTAAAGCCACACTAGAAACCACCTTGGGCATAAAGGAAGGATTAGTGCGTAATGATACCCTATCCTTATGGAAAATCAGAAAGGGCGCTACTGCCATGAGGGCCTGCAACTCAGAAACCCTTCGCAGAAGTAATAGCCAACAAAAAAGCAGTCTTCCATGACAAATATTTTAAATCAGCAGTACCCGCAGGCTCAAAAGGTTGTAGAGTAAGTTTTTCCAACACAAAATTGAGATCCCAAGCAGGAGTAGGAGCTCAGGGGTCTTATATTCTTTGCCCCTCTGAGAAACTGCTTGAACAAAGGATGCGAAAACAATGGTGGGTCACAATCATAGTGAGCTGAAATTGCTGCAGCATGAATCTTAATGGAAGAGAAGGACAAACCTTTGTCCAATAACTCAGTAAGATATTGAAGAGCCACACTCAAATTAGGCTCAGAAATCTCCAAATTCTTTGCTGCACTCCAAAATAAAAATCTCTTCCATTTTTCCGCGTACACTTTCCGTGTACTAGGTCTTCTAGCTTCCATAATCACATTTAAAACTTGTTGAGGAAGTTGAGACCGGCTGTCTCTCAAAACAGAATATGCCAGGCTGTTAGATGAAGAGAACGAAGCTTGACATTGAGCAGGTGGCCTTCTCTCTGAGACAAAAGGTGTGGAATCAAGGGTAAAGTCCATGGAGGCTTCTTTACTAGACTCCTCAGTAATGGGTACCAGTGCTGCCGAGGCCAATCTGGAGCTATTAAAATCATCCTTGGCTTGTCTTGTCTGACCTTTAGAAGCACCTTTGGAAGAAGAGGCAGAGGTGGAAACGCATACACATGAAGATTTTTCCAACTGAAAGAAAGAGCATCCACTTTCCAAGCTGTGTGATGTAACCTCTTTGTGCAAAACTTTGGCAGCTGGTGGTTTAGTGGAGAAGCGAACAGATCTATGTCTGGAGTTCCCCAGGACACTGTCAACCTTTGAAATACATGAAGATCCAGTTTCCACTCGTGGGGATCCATGATTTGTCTGCTTAACACATCTGCTAAGGAGTTCTGTGCTCCCGCAGAAACCTTGCCTGAAGAGTTAGTTGCAAGCTGAGCGCAGTCTCCCATAAAATCATTGCTTGCCTGCATAGAGGATAAGAATGTGTTCCCCCTTGTTTGTTGATGTACCACATGACAGTTGTGTTGTCTGTTAGAATCAACACCTGCCCTGGAAGAAGTAATTCCTTGAAAGCCATTAATGCAAACTGGACTGCTAACATCTCCTTCATGTTGATATGTAGATGCTGTAGTCTGGCAGGCCACTTGTCTTGTATCCACTTTCCATTAGCTCCCAAGCAATGTCCGAGGCATCTGTAGTTAAAATCTGACTGCCTCTGGCGGGTCACAGAGTTCCTTGTTTAGGTGACATTCCTGAGCCCACCACAAAAATTCCTTTTGAATGCAAGGTATTATTTGAATGACAGTGTCCAAATCCTGGCAGTGTGTCCATACATTTTGAGATACCATTGCAGCTTCCTCATATGCAGTTTGGCATTGGGAAGCACCAGAATACAAGATGCCATGAACCCTAATGCTTGAAGGACTGTCCTTGCAGTCAGCACGGACTGATGAGATAGTTGATGGAAGTAAAGTGATAGATTCTTTTGTTTGTCCGGGGTTAAAAAGGCCATCTGGGCTGCTGTATTCAGTCTCACACCCAGAAAGCACATGTCTTGAGAGGGTACTAGACTGGACTTTATTTCGTCACAGAATACCCTAGGCATCTTAGCACTGCTATAACATATTCCAGATGCTGTAGAAGGTCTTCCTTTCTTGAGCCAAAATCAGGCAGTCGTCCAAGTAAGGATAGATTTGAATCCTTTTAGCCTGAAGTAAGCTATCACTGGAGCCAGAACCTTGTGAATACTCTGGGCAGTAGATAAGCCAAAGGGCAATGCAGAGAACTGATAATGAGAATTTCCAGCTCGAAACGCAGATACTTCCTGCAACTTAGTCTTATAGGCACATGAAGGTAAGCTTCCTTGAGATCTAAAGTTACCATCCAGTGGTCTTTGCCCAGTAGAGGTAAAAGCTGTTGTACAACATCTTGAACTTGGGAATGTCCAGATAAGTGTTGAGGATAGATAAATCCAAAATTGGTCTCCACGTGTTCCCTTCTTTGGTACTAGGAACAGGCGAGAATAAAATCCTAGGCCCCTTTCTGATACAGGGACTGGCTGAATGGCCCCTATTTGGAGTAACAGAGAAATTTGCTTGTGAGCCTCTTTCCTTTGTGTAGGAGGAACTTCTGGCATGCCCTTGAAGGGGCAATGTATGGAAATAAAACCTGTAACGTGAATGATATCCAACACCCATCTGTCTTGAGTAATTAAATCCCAATTTTCTTTGAAAAGAGACAGTCTTCCTCCCAAAGGAGCTGCCAGACGAGAATCTACTGGCAGCTGAAAAGGCAGGTCATTGGGTCTGTTTAAGGACTGACCCCTGCCCTCACCAGAAGTCTGAGCAGGTGAACTCCTGTTCTAGGCCTAAAAAGAACCTTGAGCTCTGCCCCTACCACGTCTAGACCTACCCCTAGACTGGGAATCATAAGCAGGATATGTCCATCCCTTAGTAGGCCAATTTCTACTAAACTTGAGGCTGCACCTGCAAAAATCTTTAACAGTTTGCATAGACTTAGCTTTGTCCTCCATTTTCTTCAGAACTGCTTCCAGGCCGAACCAAACAACACATCAGACTGTAAAGGAGCATCCAAAATCCTTGTCTTAACATGCTCAGCTAAATTCTGATCCCTCAACCAGGCATGCCTAAGAACAGAACTAGTGGCAGCCACCCTCGAGGAGGCCTGCACAGCATCAAAACCACATTGCAAAGAATGCTTACCCACTTGTTCAGACACATGAAGTAAATCCAGCAACTCTTTACACTCTATACCTTCCGCCAAAGCATCCACCTTAGATTTCAATTGTGAAAGGAGATAATTTTGATATTTTAGCATGTGAAATTGACAATTCAACGCTCTCATGGCTAGAGTGGAAGAAGTATACACTTTTTCCCCACCTATCCAAAGCCCTTGCCTCTTTATCAGTGGGAACAGGATTTTTAACCACAGAGGCCTTAACACCTTTAGGCCCCTGAGAAACAGTTTCTGGGTCCGCCTAGGACTCTTAAACAAATACTTATGAGCTTGGGCACCCTATAGTACCTATCAGGTTTAACAGGAGCAGGAGGCAAAGAGTCAGGGTTCAGGGAAGCCTCTGCAAAAACATCTTCCACCACATTCAACACAGGAGGTATAGCTAAGGGCCTATGTTGTGGTAAAATAAGAATTCCCAAGCCTTTTCCTGGAGTCAGAGTAATCTTGGCCTTCCCATTTAAAGTGTTCCCTCATGGAATGCAGAGTCTCTGAAAATGAGAAATCCTCAGGAGGAGAAGCTGTGGTGTGGAATCATCCACATCAGAATCAGAATAAGGAGGAAGGTCCTGTAAGTCTTCTGCAGAAGACTCAGCCTCTGAATACTGTTCCAAACTCTCAAACTCAGGTTCCCCCCTAGGCCTCTTATCAGGAGGGGGCATAGAGCCTCTAATCATAGTAATTAAATCTTCTGCCATTTTAAGCATATGTTTCTTTGGCACAGAACCTGAAGTGCTAGGAGAAACCCCACTGTAGCTGAACTTGGCCTACCTCTGAAAGAAGTTTTGGAAACAGTAGGAGAAGCTCTAACTATCTTGGGAACAGAGGGAAGAACAGTCACCTGAGAAGCCCCCTCAGTCTGGCCTACTTCCTGAGAGGGCACATCCTGTAACAATAAAGTCTCTGCCTGAGACTCCAAAGAAACTCCTGGCAAAACCTCTGGCTCCACAGAGCCTTCTAAAGAACCGACATCCGGGACTGCCGGTTCATCAACCCTAGGCTTCGCTGTTTTGTCTTTGCGCTTCTTACAACGCTTCCCAAACACTAACCTGGCACAGTCTAACCTTCTCTTAATAGTGCGTTTATTAAATCTAGCACAAGACCGGCAACCACCAGCGCGGTGCTCCGGCCCTAACCCAGGTATACACAGAGTATCGTAATCCCCATGAGGTATCTGTTTCCCACAAGAAATACAGTTATTCTTTTTTCTGACATCCGGTTAAATACTGAGGCAAGAAAAACCAAAATGCTCCCCAACGGGTACTTAGCCAACTTTGATTCGGTCTGAAACTCCGACTGAATATTTCAGAACGCCAACCTGCACTCGCAAGAACTGCTTCTGCATCGGACCATGCGGCAAAAGACTGAAGATATGTCGGTCATGCGCATTAGTACCCTGACGCACTGACGCCAGTCTAATGCGCCTGAATATACTTTGGTATTCGGGCCGACTGGACAGCGGACTACCCAATGGTTAGGACTGCAGCAATGTGGAATGAAGAACATCAAGATTTCTAACCACTGGTGTTGCGTCAACCTGTTGAATAAATGACAGGCAGGGTACAAGAGTGACCGCATGGTGTTTCGCTGATTCAGCATAATTGATGGGGGTGCTAAGACATTCAATGATGAATAAGGAGCGAGTAGTAAGTTTATGTGGGGTGCCAAAAAGCAAAGTTTTGATTTGAAAAACTCTTTAGGTTTATGGCTAGAGAGCCCATAAAATACAGAATCTTCTTGAAAGCATTGCTACAGGTTACTAAGGTTACTGAATGATTTAAAGAGAAGATGCTCATCTGCGTATGGTATCATTTTAATTTGCTTATGCTGAGAACCAAAGCAGTTAATAAAAAGAGAAATAGCATGGGACACAGAATAAACCCTAGGGTATCCACAAAAAAAAAGATGAGAATGAGGCAAGTGAGCTGATGAAAACTAAATTAGCGTGGAAGCTTTTACCTTTACCTGTAAGCATTATGTTAGCAGTAGAAATGTTAAAGCCTGGACAGAAGTTGTGGTGCTTCGGAGAAAATAATATATCTGTCTTGCAGGAAATTAGTAATTAATATATGCAAGGTGTTTTCATTTTTTTTTCTAATGAGGGTTATACAACATAGACAATAATGCTCAGGAAAGTCGAGTTTGCAGTTTAACAGACAGAGATGCTAGTGGAATACCTCCATTTATGAGATACTATTCTTGTTGAATGTGAAAGGCACAGCCATTGTCATTACACTCTTACTAATCTTAAAACATGCCTTCAGCTGTAGGATAAGGTTTAGCACAGACAGAAGAGACATGTATGTTGTGAACAGCATAAGACTCAAGGGACATTCTGACAAGCAGATGACTCCCCAGACGGTATAAATGAAAGTTCTGTACCTGCTTTAACAACAGACCTTAAAGAGAAAGTCCAGACTGTGTAGCAGCAGCACTAAGGCCAACAGGTAAGAGATCTCTTAGAAAATAAATCTTTCCCAGGCTGATAACTAACCTTCCTCCTTTCCGCATTGCATTGCAATCCTCAGCAGATCTTCAGTGCAATACTGAAAGGTGTTTAAAGACTAGAAAGAGTAGAAATATGAGAACAGTTACACTAAGGGAATGCAGGGGTGTATTTTACAGATCTATTATGCTACACATGTTTTTACCTGATAACAGGAGGTTCTTCAGGGCAGAGTCCCAAGCTAATCCTCCCAGACAGTCACCTCTTTGGTAACACACACCTTTGATAACAGCAGCGCCAAAGGCAGACCTGGTCCTGGACAACACATCAAGATTACAGTGCCTTGAAAAAATATTAAAGTAGACCACATGGCAGCTGCACAGATATCCTCCAGAGCCTTGTCTTTGAAAAAAAGGGTTGGAAGTGATACGTGTCTTGATGGAATAAGACTTAGGTACACTAGCAAAAGGATTATTATATTCACTATGGCAAAATCATAAGCTATCAGACAGCCATCTTGCTAAGGTAGTTCAGTCCAATTGTCTGCCTTTATGAGATTCCTTTGTTCTCTTAATATAAGAATTTCAGTTGCCCGTATACATCCATACAATAGAGGAGATACTCTCCCTGGGAAGAAGACTAATGTCACAAACCATGTCTTCTGGATATCCTCAGAGAAGGAAACTGTTAGTCAATTTGTCACATTCAAGTTAAAAAAAAACACCGCCAGTAATCATGCTGGCCAATCTTACGAATTGTCCCTTGGCCAAGTCTGGGCGAGGGGAAGATAACTATTATAATGGAGGTATGAACTGGAGAATGTGGGTTTCTTAAAATAGTGGAGGAAAAATCCACACCCACTTTAACTAACAGTAACATCTAAAAATTAATATTGACTTTAGAAGCCTGATGGGTATATCTTAAAAAATTATTGTACCATTAACATAAATATTTTTTTTCCAATAGATCCATAGAACCTGTACATAAAATACATATGTCAACAAGGACTGTAACATAATTATTGTATTCTGCATTAAAATTATATTTTAATTCCCAGGCCAACATAACCAAGTTAGAATAGATTGGGGCACATATTGACCCACAGCAACCTCTTTATTTTGTTTACATAGTTCCCCTTCAAAGAAAATAAACTTACTATTTACCATAATATCCATAAAATCTGTTATTAAACTAGCAATAACTGTTAGATGCGCCTTAAAGGAGTAACCAAGTCCAGAATCAAAAATCTGAAAGAGATAATCCAATGTAAAGAGAAGAGTTCAAGTCCTCTAGTCTTAACCCATATGCAGAAATTAGTGTTTGATTTCTGAAATAAAAAGATAACAAACAACTTCATGGCAGAAATAGTGCTTGCAGGTAATTACTGAAACTGGAAAAGACAAGCAGTAAGCTGCCGTGAGTGAGTATTCAAGTGTTGGCTGCCTGGCAGGTAAGTAAGAAGCATTTTTGAGGCATGCAACCTGAAGACCATCTCCAGCTGATGAGACAGAAGCAGCAGTAATAACAGGTGCAGACACTAGTCAGTGTCTAACCATGGCCTTCTGCAGTCTGGTTTTCTAGATGAATCTCACAATCACAGAAAATGGGGTAAAAGCTAAGAAATGTTTTGATGACCATTACTGGACCACAGCATCCCTTCAGAGGAATGGTGACAAAGAAATAGCTGTTGTGTTTGGCATCAATAATCAGCAACTAAGCTGATCTACTACTGAAACGGCCTCCACTTTAATGTAATTTCCCACTAGAAACTGCAAGGATTGGCTGTCCCATTCACACACTCATATAACTTCTTGGCACAAGGGTAAAATCGTGTCCTCTACATTTGTTGATACACCAAACCAATTGTTGGAGTGGATGGCAATCACACATTAGGAAGGGATTCCTGAAAGTCTAAGAGAATAAGGAGAACTGCATCATCTGTAGGATATCCATGCTTAGACTGGAATTGGTGGATAACTAGAAACCATGAACTGTCTTGCTCACTATAATTCCTTCCACATTAGGTTACATACATCCATGATGTGACTGCAGCCATGGGAAAAGGGTAAAATGAAAAAGGTTTCTCATGTTTAAGTTGGTAATGTCCTTTCTGCATTGAAGGTGATACTTGTACACTCTGAAAATGTGAATTTAATGTGCTATAGGGTCTGACTTCTGAGACAGCTGAACATTGAGTATCCACAGGAGCACTATCTTGTGGAGTCTGGCATGTAGAACCATCTAAGTGGATACAATCACTAGACTTAAAACTTTGAAGTTTAGCATGATAAACTTTGGACTGAGGTGAAAGCATCTGATCTACTGAAAGACAAGCCCTGCAATACTGATTGTGATCAACCATGACTTCATAAGGTCTGCTGTAATCCCTGGACAGGGAGACATTCTGATGGGACACCATGGTGACAGTTAAAACCTGAACTGAAGCAACAGTCAGGAGACAGTTGTCTAGGTATTGTAAGTTCTTAGGTCAGAGTAACCCCTGTTAAACTGCTAATATGGGCATACATTTGTCAAATATCCTGTGGCATGAGGTGAGATGAGGTGCATTAAATATAAGCATCTGGAAAAGAGAATGATTAGCTTCTTCCTAGAAATGTAAATACCTTCTTGTTTATTTATTTATTTTCAGTTTGATGACCGGGGAAGTCCACTGGGCCCAGAGTGCCCATTTTCAGTGGAGGAAAGAAAAGCTCCACAATACAAAATACAAGTACAATGTTTGTTGGTTTATTTCTTTTGGTTTTCCCGGTTAGGGGTTGCCACAGCGGCACTCTGGTCCGCTAATTATTGGTAGTGGATTTTTACGTACCGGGTTACCAGCCCTGATGCACAACCTTCAACGTAGGCACGCCCCATTCACGTATGAATCAAACACAGAAGACGCTCTAGCTGAGAATCGAACGGAACAACATCTTGCTATGAGGCGACAACGCTACCGCAGCACCACCACCGCAGTCAAAATACAAGTACATTACAATTGCAAAATACTAAAACAAATACAAAGGAAGATATTTACAATGGTTACAAAAAATATCAAACAGAAATATCATGAAGTAAACAGTTATAATTTTGAGAACATGTCCATAATCACATGGTGGAACACACCAAACATTCCAAGGTGATGAAATGGTTGCAATTTAGAATTGGTGTCTGTCAATAGGCAGTATCAGATCATAATGTTAAGGGATAATAGAGTGAAATGGGGGGAGTATAACTTGGTAATAGAAGGAGACTGCTGAGCTAAAAGTGAGGAATAGAAGAGCTAGGGATGAGCTATGTAGGAAGGATACATGTACATTTCCATTGGGAGTAAAGGTAGGACTGGAGCTGTGTTTTAAAGTTTTCCAGGTTCTGCATTGTCCTTAGAGTACGGGGAAGAGAATTCCATTTTTTGGCTAGGGAAAAAGAGAGGAGTAGTTGTCCAGGTGAGCTGTTTGGTTTATGAACGCTGATTAGGTTTTAATTTTCTGATCTGAGAGTTCTATTTGGTAGGTAGGGAGAAAGGATGTTGGAGAGAATGGGGCATCCAGTAGGGTTGAAGGGGAGTCTATGAGTTGTGATCAGGTGGAGGTAATCCATTGGTAGTTCAAGCCTGTTGAGAGAGTGGAGGGCTACACAGTGAAGGGAGGAGTATTTGGTGTTAGTGGCAAATTTGGAAATTTTGTTGTAACAGTTTTCTAACTTGGAAGTCATGGAGATTGACAGGTTAGTTAGCAAGGGAGCACCGTACATTAGGGAAGAAAGGAGAAAAGTGGAGGCAAGACTATGTCTAGTATGGGGCGAGAGGAAGCGATTGTTCCTGTAAAGCATACCAAGCTTTTGGTTGCTTTTCTTTATGTTTTGAAGTATGTGGTTGTCGAATTTTAGATACTTATCTATAACAGCACCTAGTAGTTTAGAATGGGGAACAACTTTGATAGGATTGTTGCTTTGGCTTAGAACTTGGAAAGAGGTTTTGTCAAAAGGGAACAATTTTGAGGGTAAAATATTAATATTTTAGATTTATTGGCATTTATAGAAAGGTGATTTTGGAGTATCCAGGCCTCTGTGGTTAAGATGGCAGTCTGGGTCAATTCGGGGAGGTTAGTGGCAGAGCAGACTAGTGCTGAGTCATCTGCATACTGGATTATTGTTGTATTGGGAATGGCAGAGTGAAAGGTGTTGATAAAGATATTGAACAGCATAGGACCAAGTATGAATCCCTGAGGTACACCTGTGGGGTGAGGAGAAAAGAAAAGATGTCTTTTCTCCATCTCAAAGCTTGAGATCTATTAGACAAGTAGTTGGAGAACCAGGATAGGGTATTCTGGGAGAGATTAAGGTTAGAAAAATGGCTCAGTAGGTGGGTGTGAGAAACAGTATTGAATGCTATGGAGAGATCCAACAGCACTGTGGATACTATATTCCTGGAATCTTGGGCACAATTGACTGTGTCAAGGAATAAGAGGAGAGTTGTTGTGGTACTGGTGCCCTGGTTGGAATCCTTGTTGAGTAGGAGTGAGAAGATGGTCTTGCATTAGGGAGATGGATGAATTTTGCAGGATCTTAGAGATAGGGAGAGTACAGCTATGGGGCAGAAATTTGAGGTATTGCTGTTTTTGCCACCTTTATGAAGAGGTAGAATGTATGCCTTGTGCCAGAGTTTGGGGACGTAGGATTCTTGTATGGATCTGTTGATTAAGATACTAATGGGATAAGCATCCCATCAGCAGCAAGCTTGAGAAAAATTGAAGGCATGTTGTCAGGGACACTAGAGCAGGGTTTTAATTTGGAGGGAAGTCTTTTTATGTAGTTGGTAGAGATGGTTTTGAGGTTGAAGAAGGGGGTTGATTTGAGGTCAGTAAGCATAGGAAGGGTAGTAGTGGAGGAAAGAGAGAGAGATTATTATTTGGGAAGGTTTTGGTTAGTTCATATATGGAGTCAATAACGAATGAGTTAAATTGTGAGGCTAGTTTTTGATCAGGTTTGGTGGGGTCTGGGCATGGATTATTTTTGATGCCTGGGGTGAGCAGTGCATTTACAGAGTTCCAAAATTGTTTGGGATTTTTTGCATGGTTGGACTGGAGTTTGATGTGGTAGGATTTTTTGTCTCTAATGATTTGTTTTTTTTAAAGATTACAAAGCTGTTTGTATTGAAGTAGGGTTTCACAGAGTTTTTTCTTTTGGTGTAGTTTCCAGGATTTGTCCCTATGGTGCACAAGTTGTTTGGTCTCTTTGGTTAGCCATGGGGAAGTATTGTTTTTTATTATTTTTGTTCTTGTTGGTGCTAGAGTATTTAGAAAAGTGGAATTAAAATAGTCAACTGCATTGTCAAGAGGAAGTGTTTTTAGGATGTTCCAGTTCATTTGTCTGAGGGAATTTGAGAATGTGTTTGGGTTAAAGTTGCTAAGGTTACGTGTGAGTATGTAGTGGTATTGGGGTAAGGGGGAGGAAGTTGAGCAAACAGCAAAGGTGGGCAGGTGGTCGCTGTTGGAATTGGGAATGGTACCGGAGTCAATCATTTTATTAGGGTGTGAGACTAAGATCCAGTCAAGGGTTGAACCTGAGGATTTAGTTTTACTGGGTCTGGTTACAGAGTGAATTAGCTGGGTGTAGTTGAAAAGGTTAATAGCTTGGGTGGGAGTTGAGTTATTAATGTTTTCCCAATTGATATTTACGTCACCTAGAATATAGGTTTCATGGTTTATTTTGGTTGAGGCCCATAGGAGTATTTCTTTGAGGGTTTGGATGTTGTTTCCAGGTGGAATATATAGTGCAATGATGCATAGACTTTTATGGTTATTCATTTTCAATAAGCATGCTACAATTTCTGCATTACTGAACTGAGGAATAGGGTGTGGGTAAGGGATTATGTTGAGTAGGTTAGAGTAAATGATGGTAATGCCTCCACCTTTTCTTTTTGTGCGATCACACTTGAGGGCTTGAAATCCAGGGGGTAGGATTTCAGAATCTGAAATATGGGGTTTAAGCCATGTCTCAGAAATGGCTACAGTGTCTGGTTGGTTGTGGTTTGCCAGGCCTGAAAGTTGGATACTTTGTTACAAAGACTCTGAGCATTGAGAGTAAAAAGGTGGAGGGTTTTATGGGAGGAGGAGGGGGTGGTTGGAGAAGGGAGTATTATTGTCTAGTGATGAGTTAGGCCCAGGATTGGGGTGAATATCACCCGCTAAGCAGAGGAAGTTGAGGGGAGTTAGTACTAGGGGTTTTGTAGTATTGAGGGAAATGTACTAAGAATTTGATCATTAGAATCTTAGAAGATGTTGGCAGTATTCTGAGCTTAAAATGATAGAAGAAGTTAGGTTGTATCAAAGAAGGGGAGATGGAGTGGAAACTTTTAGCAATGGGATGGATATGTGTGGTGTGTACTTGAGTTTGGGAAAAAGGACAGGAGTAAAGAGGAAGATGGAGGGTGGACAAGGAAGTGGCATAGTATAAGGGTATTAGAAATGTTAATAGGGTAAGGGATGTAACTAGGGTTGAGAGGAGTGAGGAGGGTATGATGATGTGTAGGTGTTGAATTTACGGCTGACAGTGGATAATGATACTTAGACTGAGGTGGGGGAAGGGTGGGGACAGTAGTTAGCAGGAGACCAGGAGGGTGTGAGGGGTGTAATGAGTACAGGTGTAAGTGGGAGGGGTTTTGGTAAAAGGTGTTATTGGATTGGGTAGTGGGTGTTGGGGTTGTGGAAAATGGTTAGAATAAATGTAGGTGTAGTGGGGCGGGTCGGAAATGGAGGCAGGGTAGGGGAGCAGAGTGAGCCTGAGTGAAGCGAAGGACAAATGGATCAGGTGACCCAGGTCACAGGAGACTGAAAGACCAAGAACTTATCAGTACAGTTAACTTAATGGTAAGCACACATTTAACAGTTTTTAGACTTGTCTCTTGAATGAACCTGATGTGGAGGGTAGGCATTATGGAGGTTCAAAGACCAGCTTCCCCTTATGTCCATAATATGCAAGCGGTAGATGGATGTACTGTTTAAGAAGCTGAGATTTTATGTCTTTTTACTCCATGAAAGCTTTTTTTACAGCTGAGGAGGTAGAGTTTTACGATTGTGTTTTATTTTAATAAATTGATGTCCTGGCCTTGTTGTTGTCTTGATTTATAATTTATTTTAGTTATTTTGTTGTTTACAATCTCATATCCTCTGACTAAAACTGCTTTTACTCCCCCTGCCTCTTTGTGATGAACTTTGATGAGAACAGTTAGATGGATCATTCAGCCTTTCACTGCCTCCAGAATGGGACAGTTAGGGCCTCAGTATTACTACTGCATATGGAAAGGTCACAATATCATAGGGTTTGCAAAGAACCTTTGCTTTTGAGTCTGCACCTGGCTGGATGTTGTCATATTTACTGGATTTCTTCCTAGCCTATTGATGAGATTTGTTGCTATGTAGCATGCCTGAACCACATCTGGTGCTGTTGCCTCTGCATCCTCAAAAAGGTGGCTTGAGGCAGCTAAAATGTAATGGTAATAGCTGTGATGGTCTTGGTTTGCTTCTCTACATTCTCAAGATATGACTTAATCTCTGAGCTAAAGATATGTGGGCCTTCAAAACATGTGAACATAAAAGTTACTTTGATGTCCTGGACAAAGTCTGTCAGATGAAGCCATATATGTCAAAACATAGCAAAGCTGAATACCCTGGCTTTGGATGAAATATTTGCTGCTGTTGTACTCTTAAACTTGGTGGCTTTTAAGTTGCCCACCCCTATTATAAATCTGATTTATTTATTTATTTTACATTTGTTGACCGAGAAAGTCTAACTGGATTATAAGTCCATTTTCAGCGGAGGCCTGGGGAGAAAAGCTCCAAGAGAACAATATTTTTACAAAACATAGTTTTAAGGATGGACATTTGACATATAATTTCCATAGAAGAGACTTTGAAATACATATTAACTAATAGATAGGATACATTCGTTCTCTACAATATAATATTAAATTTTAGAATATATTCCTAAGTTTAGGATTCCTGTGATAGATTTACTATCAGTGTAAAAGCAGAGAGACGTAGAATAAGGCTCCAAGAGAGCAGATTATGTTCGCTATAGTTGAGAAGGATAACAAACTGATTTACTATATGTCTTCGCTTGGTTTTAGTTGAGAAGGATAACAAATTGATTTACAATATGTCTTCTCCTGGTTTTAGTTGCTTATGGAAAGCACAACATTGCTGGGGTAGTTTTCCCTAACTCCTGGAGAGATGGGATGAGCAGTAGATTAACAGACCTCAGTGGGTACAGTACTATGATTGGTTGACTTAGCAGAGTTACTTAAGTTAGGTGCAGTGTTTTAATGAGACATTAGCCAGGGGGGATACAGGAGCACAGTTGATTATTCAAAAAGTGAGTTTTAACAAGTTTCCTGAACTGTGATGGAGATTTGTTGTCAGTTATGTGGGCAGGAAGGAAGTTCCAGGTTTTTGCTATACAGTGGCTGTAAACAGACTTACCAGCTTAACTGTTATATTTGGTTACTTTGAGGAGGCTTTGTGTGCTAGACCTCAAGGGCCTGGTGGTTGTATAGGGTTGCAAAAGATTGTGTAGGGCTGGGGTGTTTTCAGAGTTATGTATTATTTTGTGGGCTAGTGATAGTTGATTGAGTTGAAGTAGCAGTGGTAGTTCTAGCCAATTGATTTTTTTTAGGCATTCACAGTGATGTGTTCTGATGGGAGAGGTTGTAGCGAATTTGGCTATCTTATTATAACAACTATCAAGTTTGTTTAGGTCGGACTTGCGGAGATTTGTAATCACGGGGGAGGCATAAAATAGGGTGGATAGTAGGTGAGTCCCAGTTAATGTAATTTTGGAGTGGTCAGTGAGGATTTTTTTTTATTGCGATACAGTAGGCCAAGTTTTTATGTACTTTTTTATAGTTATATAAATATGTAAGTCAAATCTAAGGTGATTATCTATTTCAACCCCTAAGAGTTTGGTATGATTTGTGGGGTTAAGTGTGGTCTTGTTAAAGGAGGTGATGAAGACAGAATCAGTGGGAGGTGTGGCTCAGTGGGAGCTAAAGAGTACTAGCTTTGTTTTACTTGGGTTCAGAATGAGCCTTTGGTTTGTAATCCAAGTTTCTGCTAGGGAAAAGCATTCTTGTGTTAGGGAGTGAAAGATGTCAAATGATTTGGCTGCACGTGTTATGGTGGTCTCATCTGCATATTGCACTATTGAGGCTTTAGGAATACTGTTTGGGAGCTGATTGGTTAAGAGGGTAAAAAGAAGTGGCCCCAGGATGGAGCCTTGGGGTACTCCTAGGGAGACTGGTAGGAAGGGGGAGAGTTGGTTTTGCCACATAACACCTTGTTTCCTTCCCTATAGGTAGTTTTTGAACCAGGAGATGGCAGGAGTGGTAAGGTTTAGAGTTGCTAGTGAAAGAAGGAGTTTATTGTGGTTAACCATACTGAATGCTTTGGACAAGTCAAGGAAGGTGGCAGATACAAAGAGTCCATTGTTTCTGTGAGCACTGACAATGTTGGTGAATTCTGCTAGTCTGGTGGTGGAACTATGGAAGGGTCTAAAGCAATGTTGTTGTGTTGCTATTAGATTATTTTCTAGGAGATATTTCATTAGTTGCTTGTGTATTACCCTCTCTAAAATTTTAGATAAAGGGGGTGGTATGGCTATAGGGCGGTAGTTATTGGGTTCCAGGGAGGTTCCCCCTTTATGTAGAGGGATGATATGTGATATTTTCCATAGCTTGGGTACTATACACTCGGAGATGGATCTGTTAATTAGGATGGAGACAAGATATGATATGGCTTCTGCAGCCAGGTGGAGGTATTCAGCGGGTAATTTATCTGCGGCTAAAGATGTTGGTATGAGCTTGCGGAGTAGTTTTTCAATGGATTTGGTAGGTTCTGGGTGGAAGCTGAACTCGGGGCAATTGTTAGTTGGGGGTGGGGGGTGGATTTGCAGGGGTGAGGATGTTGTCATAGGGTTAGTTGTTTGCAAGGGTCTGGATGGTTTCTGTAAAGTATTTGACTGTACACTCTTCCCAGTCCCATCTCATAGAGGCCCACCCTCTTAGTCTCTTAAGTTTGAATTATCTTCTGTTTCCTCTGTTTCTACTTATTTATAAAAATGTGCTTTATTCAGCTGATTTTACTGTATATTACTACATTATTACTTTATTTTGCTTTTTGCTGCATGTTCTTAAAGTGTTCAGTTGCATTTAATCTGCTGCATTTTTACTGAGTTTTAGTAGCCTGGTTAAATCTGTTATTCTAAGCCTCTTAGTTTTGATTTAAGTACTTGGTCTTCAAACTAGTTATCTTATTTAAGGAATGTTTGTGGTCTATACTCTTTTGGCAAGAGAGGCAACTTATACTCTTCTAAGTTAGAGATTAGTGGTCGAAGGCTTATTGTGTCTGTTATTCTAAAAGTGTCTTAGTTCTGATTTATGCACTTGAGCACCAAACCGGTTATTTTACTTTAAGAAGGTTTGTGGTCTGCACTGTTGTGAGAGGATAGGGTAGCCTCCACCCTTCTCAACTGGGAATTGCTGGTGAAGGCTTGCTGAGTCTGTTATTTTAAGTGTCTTTGTTCTGGTTTAAGCACTTGGGTTCCAACCAGTTATTTTACATTAAGAAGGTTTGTGGTCTACACTCTTGTGAGAGAAGTGGATAGCCTTCACTCTTCAGAAATGGGATTTATTGCTGGTGAAAGCTTATTGTGCCTGTTATTCTAAGTGTCCTTGTTCTGGTCTGTGGTCTGCACTCTTGTGGCATTACTGTCTAGACAGATTTTGTTTAACTACTAGACCATCTAGTTTGCTCATAACTGAGCGTTGCTCATCAAGTTGCTTGTCTTATTGACTTGCACAATATATAAGTTTTCCTCACTCCTCCCTAGCTGATCTGTAGCCATGGATATGTACTTCTTGACTCTCTCTGAGGCCAGTCTGGTTGAGATGGGTATTTTGAGACACTGTAGTAATCACCTCATGTACAGTGATAACCTTATTCTTAATAAAACAGCTAGTGTATGCTAGAGGTGTAAATACAGTTTAATGCTAGAGGCAAAACTCTCTAGTACAAACTAAACCTACAGAGGTTATCAGTGACACTTGCACCACACCAACTGCACAGAGTAAAGGCCCTACATATAAAAGTACTTATGCTGAAGCACCTACAGGTAACCTACCTAAAAAGCTAAGACCTCCTGCACACCACAATCAAAGGAAGGGTCCTCAGCTATCATGTAAACACTATGTTACAACACCACCCACAGCTACATATAGTAACACTGTATCCAATGCCTCCACTGCTAAGCCCTGAATGCAAACCAGCACACAGACAAATTACCTGGTCTTTGGGGTTTCTATAGTGAGTCACACCAATATCCCCCTCACCAGAGTGAGTAAAGACAGAGTTATGGTTAGCTGCCCTTCCAGGGCGGGGATCCATCAAGTCACACAGGCACTCAGGTCATTGAACCACAGGTACCAGTATGACTCTGTCATAGCCCATGTGGGTGTTAATGACCTGAGATGTACCTCCCTTAACTATATGAAGCGAGACATGATTGAGCTCACAGATTATGTGTCTCAGGCAGGTATGAGCACAGCACTGAGCAACATATTACCTTCTCCATGGATGATGCCACATTACCAAGAGAAAATGACTGATTTTAACAACTGGCTTAGCTTTTGGTGTCAATGCAGGTGGGTACAATGTTTGATGGCCTGGGACAACATGGTTGGCAGATCATGCTGCTTTGCCAGGGATGGTCTACACTTATCCCCTCTAGGATTTCAGATATTGGAGAAGACCTTTTTCACCCCCTTAGTGCCTTTTTTTAGGCAATGCCAAACTGATAAGCCAACCAAATTAACTGAACCTATGAAGAAATATCCGAAGGTGGTTTCCACTCACTGCAAGCCTTCCTCTCCCAGGAGAGTGTTGACATCTGTGTGGTAGCAAAGACATAGTTTAAATTCACTGAAGGTACCCCAGCAATGCAAGGTTATAATGCCTTTCACACCTTTAGGCTGGCTACTGCACAGTAGGGAAGTAAAGGTGGAGGAGTGCCAGTGTATATTAACACTAATCGCACATCCAGACTAATTAAAGTGTATGACCCACTGGAATTCATACATGTGCAACAACATAAACAGGGTGTCATACAATATCCTTGCAACATACAGGTTCCCCTCCATGTCCCAGGAAACCCATACTACTTATCTCAATGTACTAGAGTCCCTCACCATTCAACCCAATACAATATCCATGGGAGATCTCAACTACCCTTCTATAGACTGGGAATCTTACACCACTTCAAATGCACAAGTCCAGCAATTACAAAACTTTAATACCAACATCCTGGAGCAGTTGGTCCATTCCCTTCCAGGGGTACAAAAATTCTTGAGCATGTAGTCACGAACATGGGGCGGGAGGGTCAATGTTTCTCACCCAATGTAATATCTTCACTCGTCAAATCTGACCATAAGGCAGTATTACTTGAAATAATTAAATCCAGGGATCCAACAAAACCAAAAACTTTTAGGAACTATTCCAAGGCTAACCTCTCTCTCTATTAAGCAACACCTCAGCTAAATTCTAAGCATCCCCAAACCCAGTAAACACCATAGACAACACTGAGCTATTTACGAAATCTCTATACATATTGATAACTGTATATAACAAGCTGTGCTCACTCATATTTAGAATAAGACAAACTCAAAAGACAAGCCACCCTGGTGGAATCACAATATCCACTGGTTGATACAACAAAAAAAATATTGGCCAAGCATAGGAGGAAAAAAGCCATAAATGCTAAAATCCCCCTGATCAATCTAAATAGGCAACTAAGAGGGTTAATTAATACTTCAAAGGCTAAATTTGAAAACAAATTATTCACAGGCAAAGGACAACCACAAAGATTTCTACATAACCTCAGAGGAAATGCACAGCAATGCTCAGAACTTACTGTAAATGGCATCACCCACACTGAACCAGAGACCATTGCCAACCTTTTGACTAACAGGTTCAGCTCAAATTTCTTCCCCCACTCCCCCCAGTAGTCCAAAGGAAATACCACACAAATAACATCCTAGGATGTTTAATAAACAGCATGAAATATGACTTTTGTAATTTACCTGCCAATTTAATTTAACAACAATAAATTTCTTGGATGTAACTGTCTTTAAGGACGAGCAAATTAGGAACACAAGTTTTAAAAAAAAGAGGTTCAAAATAATACGTACTTACATTATAGTAGCATGCACCCCAAAAAGACCAAGGAAAATATAGTAAAAGGACAGTTGTTAAGGATTAATGACCTGACAGAAAGGGAAAAGATTTTGGTATAGAAAGTGACAAGTTTTGTGAAAAACTTTATCAAAGAGGTTATCCAAAAACATTAGTGACAGATATTAGAACTAAAGTTACAACTCAGAGAGATACAAGAAACAGAAAAGAAGGTAGAGTACATAAAAATAAAGTAAGAATGTCTATTGTGAATAGTTGGACTCAGGGAGAATTAAAAAAATAACAACAAATAATTGGAAATTGTTTGGGGGAGAAACTGAGTTACTAGAAACTACAGGACATAAGCCTCTCTTTACCCAAAAATGAGGGAAACATTTCAAAAACTTTTTTCAAAGTAAGTTGACTATACCTAAAGTCAGGTCAGACAGAAATGGAATGGTTAAGTGTTACAAATGTAATATGTGTAACTATTTGTTCATGGAAAAAAACAGAATGCACTCTGAATAATGTTAAAATAACTGTCAATGGGGTCTTTTCATGCAAATCTAACTATTTAATTTATGTCACTTTTTGCTTAGAATGTAAATCTTTTTTCTGTAGGAAGAACCACCAGAGAATTGTACAAAAGAATATATGAACATAAATACACAGTTTCTATTGGGGATGGAAGGAATGCCCCGGGGAAGCATTACAAACATGGTTCATGCAAAGTTAACTTTAAATTCCTTGTAGTGGACAATTTACAAAATGTCGAAAATTCATTTAATCCAGAAAATGACTTGGGGTTGCTGGAATATAGCTGGCAGGTTAGACTCAATGCTTACTTCCCCCCTGGTATGAACAACAGAGAAGATTTTATTATGTATCTTAAACGTAAAGGGTTAAAACACTAAGTATGTGGTCATGTGACTTTTAAAGTATTTAAATGTGTGTTTTTGAATGTTAACTTCCAGTCTGAAGACATTTTATTACTGATGAAAACGCTTACTGGAATTACTTACTGTGGAATTGTCCTTGGATTTTATTAAAGCAGCTTGATATCTTTTGTTTTTGTTTTTTGATTTTCCTATATCGTCTCTGGTTCCCTTAAAATATTTCATAATAAACTCAGTTTCCTTGTAGCAGGTCTCAAAAAGCTTTAAATTAAATTAATGTGACAGAAATCCCCAACATTTTTCTCCCAGATGAAACTCTTGTGATTGAAAGTTGTAGCACCTGAATAATATAAGAACTTAAGATGTTTATCTAGCTGAGTAGAATGTATATTCTGTAGGTGTACTCATTTTGCCACAGCCTTCAACAAAAATACATTATTAAAACTTCACTAAAACTCCTAATCCCTTTTACTATATATTCTCTTAACTCCAGACTTGCATGTGATTTATAAGTAACTACATTCCAATCACCCCAGACATATATAGCACCCCCTTAGATGATTACTTCTTAACTCTCTTCCTTCTGTTCTCGTGGGGACATAATATTTATTACTGTAATTCTACTATACCAGTAACCTCTCAGTATAACATACCCATATCAAACAGTCCCTCTTTGATCAATACAGATGTCCTATTGTTACTGTTATTGAGGTTATAACCCCGCTTCATCTAACCTCTGACTCACATGGTAACATTCCTTGAGCATAATTATGCATAATTTACTATGCCACTTTTATCAAGGTTTTGCTATTGAAGCATGAAAGCACTTGGTTTCATGTGGTTTTTACTTTCTTAAGCTAGACTAGCACTAAAATGCTTCAATGTGCAAATCAACACATGGACATTTCAAGATACTCTGGTCAAACTGTTATAGTCTCTAATCATTTTGTCTCAGCTTACCTCTATTTTTACATGTTCCACCTTGTCAAGACAGCATGAATGAAAACACCTTTACCTTTAAACTTTCCAATTTTCATCCCATCAACCTTTACTTATTTCTCCATCTCGCTTAGAATATAAAAAAACAACTATATGCAGTTCAAATCTATTTATGTCTATTATTCTCGGGTGAGAACAATCACTTTTACTGATGAACATTTCCAAAACATTTTTCTCCTTACCATGGCACTAAACCTTCCATCTCCAAAAGGTGGAACAAATGGGACAAATATTACTATCAATTTCAACTACACTACACTACCACCTGCGAGAGATGCACTTATATAGCCAAACTGGAAGCAAAGCTCTCTCCACCCAAGATTGTGCTAGACAGTCAAGAGGAGAAGGTTAACACTCACACTACACCTCAAGCAGCACATAGCCCTTCCAAACCCACACCACAAAGTACAGTTGTGTACACTTATCATAAATGTAGATGTTTGAGTGTATTTACTGTTGCAGTCATCACATTTGGGTAATCTCCTGGCAGGTTGCCCTCAGTCGGCCTGAATAACAAAGTCTTGGGTCCTGTGTCAGTTGCTGTCTCCTCTTCCATGACGTCAGGTCATCAGGGGAATAAAACATGCAGCCAACGCCATTTTCATCAGTTTTTCTTGCCCCAGATGTCAGGTGCCCCCCAAATGGGGAGCAAAAATATATATAAATAAACTGAAAATATATAAATGCACCTTAGAAACATAAAATTTACCTTCAACTAAAAGCAAATACAGCACAAAGGCTTTTGAGTATAGTGAAGGAAAGAAAAGGTATAGAATGGGGGATGGCGGGTGGGTAACCCGGACTGCAACAGTGAATACATTCGAACATCTACATTTATGGTAAGTGTACACAACTGTACTATGTTCTTCGTGTTTCACTGTTGCAGTCATTACATTTGGGTACAATCCCAAAGCTATGGATGGGAGAATGGAACTATTCTGCATTAGGAGCAGCTATAAGGTCCTGCAGGACTGCAGTGGCAAAGCCTGCCCTGGATTTAGAGAAGAGAGGTAAATGGTAATGCTTTGTGAAGGTATGAACAGAGCTCAAAGTAGCAGCTTCTAGAATGTTTTGGTTGGGACCCCTCTGAGAAAAGCTGCTGAAGTAGAGGCAGCCCTGGTGGAATGTGGTCTGATCCCCTTGGGCACCGGTTTACCATGGTGCAAATAGCAGAAACGAATGCAGTGGCTTATCCATTTAAAAATAGTCTGCTTTGATATAGCCTTCCCCTCTGATCCTAAAGCAAATGTTACTAGTAGTTGCTCAGACTTTCTAAGAGATTTGGTCCTGTTTAAGTAGAATCTTAGCTGTCTGTGTACATCCAATGAATGCAGAATCCATTCCCCCTTGTTCTGTGGATTTGGGTAAAATGTTGGCAGGTGAATGGTCTGGTTAAGAGCCACACTGGATACCACCTTAGGCATAAAAGAAGGATTGGTCCTGTGGGCCACCCTGTCCGGGTAAAAAATAATGAAAGGCTCCACTGCCATGAGAGTCTGTAGTTCTGAAACCCTTATTGCTGAAGTGACTGCCAAAAGAAAAGCTGTCTTCCAAGAAAGAAATTTTATGTCCGCAGTAGCTGCTGGTTCAAAAGGGGGCAGGGTGAGTTTTTCCAGCACAAAATTGAGGTCCCATGCAGGAGTTGATGCTCTCCTGGGAGGCCTTAAATTTTGGCCACTCTGAGATACTGGTTAAGGAATGGATGAGAAAAGAGGGGAGGCTCTGTGTTTTAATGAGCCGAGATTGCCGAGGCATTGATTTTTATTGAAGAAAAAGATAGGCCCTTGTCAAGCATCTCAGTTAAGTACTGCAAAATCTGAGGAATATTGGGCTTTGCTGTGTCTATTCCTTGTGCTTGGTTCCAAGCACAGAATCTCATCCATTTATCAGCATAAGATTTTCTAGTACTAGACCTTCTGGCTTCCAAAATGACATCCATCACAGGTTTACTGAGAGATGTGGTTTGAATAATTAGTCGATTAGCCATGCTGCAAGATTCAGAGTTTGGAGCTGAGTGTGCAGAATTTGATAGTTCTGCTGAGACAGTAGGTGAGGTGTTTCAGGCATGTACCACGGAGGAAGGTGTGACATATTCCTTAGAAGCAGGTACCAGTGCTGGCGAGGCCAGTCCGGAGCAATTAGGATCATTTTTGGTTTTTCCTGTCTGACTTTTAGTAAGACCTTGGAGAGTAGAGGCAGAGGGGGAAAGGCATACACTGACAGGTTTTTCCAGCTGAAGGATAGAACATCCACTTTCCATGCTTTTTTGTGATGAGTTCTTGTGCAGAATTTGTCCAACTGATAGTTTTGGGGAGAGGCAAATAGATCTATGTCTGGGCTCCCCCATTTCTGTGTTAACATGCTGAAGATTTGTGGATCCAGTTTCCATTTGTGTGCGGATCCATAAGATTACTGCTTAGGTCGTCTGCCAGAGTATTTTGCTTTCCTGGCAGGAATTGAGCTTGAAGATGTATTTGGTAAGTCAAGGCTGTGTTCCACAAGGCCATGTCTAGTCTGCAAAGGGGGTAGGAATGTGTACACCCCCTGTTTGTTTATGTACCACATAACTGTGGTGTTGTCCATCTTTATCAGTACTTGTCCTGGATGAAGCAAGTCCTTGAAGGATGTCAGAGCATTCTGAACAGCTAGCATTTCTTTCTGGTTGATATGCACATGCATTTGCTTTGGGCTCCATTTGCCCTGAATGCATCTCCCTGCCAGGTGTGCCCCCCCAAGCATAGTCTGATGCGTCTGTAGTTAGGGTTTGGGTGGCAGGGGGTAGAGTGAATGACAGTCCCTTGTTTTGGTGATATGCCTCTACCCACCAAAGGAACTCCTGTTGCAGGCAGGGAATGAGAGGAATCATTGTTTCCAGACTCTGACAATGTTGACTCCATAAGCTTTTTAGGTACCATTGAAGTTTTCTCATATGGACTGCGGTAGTGGTGCTGGGGTAGCATTGTCGCCTCACAGTAAGACGTTGTCCTGTTCGATACTCAGCTAGAGCGTCTTCTGTGTGGAGACGTGTGAATGGGCGTACCTTCGTTGAAGGTTGTGCGTCAGAGCTGGCAACTTGGCATGTAAAAATCTACTGCCAATCATTAGCGGACCGGAGTTCTGCTGTGGCGACCCCTAACCGGGAAAAGCCGAAAGACGCAACATTGAAGTTTTCTCATATGCAGTCTCGCATATGGAATTAGAAGAATGCAGGATGCCATGAACCCCAAAGCCCGCGCAATTTGTCTTGCAGATAACTGGGTTTTTGTTGCCATTTGTTTGAAGTATGTTGTCAATTGCCTTTGTTTGTCTGGCGTGAGGTAAGCCATCTGGGCAGTTGTATTCAAGCTTGCACCCAGGAATGTAATTATTTGAGAGGGTACCAGTTGTGATTTCTTTTCATTTATGGTGTACCCTAGGCATGCTAGAAGCCTTTTTACAAATGCCAGATGTTGAAGAAGAGTGTCCTTGTCCTCTGCTTGAATGAGACAATCGTCCAGATAAGGATAAATTTGAATGTTTCTTTGTCTGCAGAATGCAATTACTGGTGCCAGGCACTTTGTAAAGACCCTGGGCACAGTAGAATTGGTAATGCAAAAAAACCTGCCTTGAAGCGGGGGTATCTTCTGCATGATTCCCTTATTGGGATATGCAGGTATGCCTCTGCATGATTCCCTTATTGGGATATGCAGGTATGCCTCTTTTAAGTCCAGAGTTACTAACCAAGCATTCTTGCCTAGCATAGGCAGAAGCTGTTGTAAAGTCAGCATTTTGAATTTTGGAATGTCCAGGAACGTGTTCAGAATCGATAAGTCCAGTACTGGATGCCATGAATTGTCTTTTCTGGGTACCAGGAAAAGTCTTGAATAAAATCCTTGTCCTTTTTCCTTTTCTGGTACCGGATGAATAGCCCCCATATCCATGACGGATGTGACTTGTTTCTGGGTCACTGCCCACTGGTTTTGTGGCAGATCCGGCCATCCGTTTGGAATTGGCAAGGTATGGAAATGAAATCTGTACCCCTGGGATACTATGTTTAATACCTACTTGTCCTGTGTAATTAACTGCCAATTTTCAGCATGAAGTGCTAATTTCCCCCCAAGGGGACTGCCAAAAGATAAGTGCTTCGAGATGGTAGAGGAAAGTCATTGAGACTGCTGTAGGGTTGTGCTTTGTTTCCTCCAGATTTGGAGGTGGAGGCACCCCATTGCTATGACCTGTAAGAACCCTGTGATTGATATCTGGAGCCTTTTGAGCACCTGGGTTTGCCCTGAGTGGCTCTGTTGGACACAGGAAAGGACAAATTTTTAGTTGGCCAGTGATTACTGAACCTGGGTGGCTGCACTTGCAAAAAATCTTTTACAGTTTGCATAGATTTAGCTTTGTCTTCCATTTTCTTTAAAACCTCTTCTGCCTTATTACCAAACAGAGTATCATGGTGCAAAG
The DNA here is from genome assembly GCF_019279795.1 of Protopterus annectens. Taxonomy (NCBI): domain Eukaryota; kingdom Metazoa; phylum Chordata; order Ceratodontiformes; family Protopteridae; genus Protopterus; species Protopterus annectens. Next base: position 1,335,212,662 of record NC_056739.1, read on the forward strand.
GGGCATCCAACAATTTAGCTTTAACATGATCATGCAGATTTTGCTCCTTGAGCCAGGCATGCCTTCTAATCACAGATCCAGTAACAAGAGGCCTCTAAGAAATCAAATCCACATTGCAAAGTATGTTTTCCAACCTGTTCTGCTGAATGCAATAAATCCTGTAACTCTTTATTTCCACACAATCAGAAATCAACAATTTTCTGTTTCAGTAAGCACATAACATGTTGTTGATATTGAAGCATATGAAACTGGCAGTTTAAAGCCCTGGCTGCCAAGGTTGCAGACGTATAAACTTTCTTACCCTATCTATCCAGCACCCTGGAATCTCTATCAGAAGGGGTAGGATTTTTGGCAGTAGAAGCCTTAACACCCTTGGGACCCTAAGAAATAGTCTCAGGATCAGCAGCTGGATTTTTAAAAAGAACTTTGTGGGAGTCAGGAACCCAGTAATATCTGTCTGGCTTACTAGGAGCCAGAGGCAGGGAATCAGGAGCTATGCTTGATTCCGAGAACACATCATCAACAATGTCTAATACAGGAGGTATAGCCAAAGGCCTATGCTGAGGAAGAAGAAGAAAATCCCTAAGCCTCTTTTTTGATTCAGAGAAGTCCTGACTCTCCCAGTGAAAATGTTCCCTTAAAGTATGCAAAGTCTCTCCAAAAGAGTAATCCTCAGGAGGAGATGCAGATGGGATGGATTCCTCTGCATCAAAATCCTCATAGGTTGGAATAGAAAATTCCTGATCAGAAGAGGAATAAGAAGAAATGGAAACCTGATCTGAAGATTCATAATCACTGCCTTGCCTAGGCCTCTTAGCAGGGGGTGGTTGGGAACCCCTGATCAAGGTAATTAAATCCTCAGCCATTTTGATCATCTGTTTTTAGGCATAGGGGCCTGAGCACGTGGCTCATGCATCAGTTTTTTAGACATAGAAGTTGTTTTTGACCTTGGTTTTGTTGCTGGCGTTGGTTTAATGTAGAAATGTTGAGGCCTGAAAACACCCTCAGAAGCCGGTGCCTGCTCAGCGGCTCCGGACCCATCCGAGGGAGAGACATCTGCGGGTTCAATACTTTGCGAATCTCGCGGCATACCGGACTCCGAATGGGTCTCAGTAGAGGCCTGCTACTCAAAAGTAGTGGGCATCAGGGGCTGCGAAAGCACCTCACTGAGTACCGGTGAACCGTCGACTGGCTTAGGAGAAGCTTTGTTGTCGGTTTTGGACTCCAACGGTCTGTCTCTTTTTCCTTGCATTTTTGTGAACTCCGGTAGTCGGATTGCTAACCGACGACATTTCAGGGTAGTTAAATCTCGAAAAAAAATACTTAGAAGCAAAAATATACCGACGCTTAATAGTGCGTTGGTTAAATTTAGCACAAAACTGACAGCAGGGCATGTTGTGATCAGGGCCTAGGTAAGGAATACAGTTGTTGTTGTGTCTTTCGGCTTTTCCCGGTTAGGGGTCGCTACAGCGGAACTCCGGTCCACTAATGATTGGCAGTAGATTTTTTACGTGCCGAGTTGCCAGCCCTGATGCACAACCTTCAACGAAGGTACGCCCATTCACGCATGTCTCCACGCAGAAGACGCTCTAGCTGAGAATTGAACCAGACAGCGTCTTACTGTGAGGCGACAACACTGCTGCAGCACCACCACCGCAGGCATACAGTACAAATGAAAATCCTTATGAGGTATTTGCTTCCCACAAGTAATGCAATTATTAACTTTTACTGACATCGGTAAGGAGCAAGAAAAGGTTTCCCCAACGGGGTACTTAGCTTTAGTTTGAAGACTTCAGTTCTGAAAATCGAAAATGAAAATTTCAGGAGTCGGCCGACCTGCACTTGCAAACTGCTTCTGCTTCAGGCACCGCGCGGCAATAAAGACTGATGAAAATGGCATTGGCTGCATGTTTTATACCCCTGACGACCTGACGTCATGGAAGAGGAGACAACAACCGACGCAGGACACAAGACTTTGTTATTCAGGATGACTGAGGGCAACCTGCCAGCAGATTACCCAAATGTAATGACTGCAACAGTGAAACACGAAGAACATCCACCAACACCAACAACATAGCAACACTAAACCTCATATGCGGAGGCCCTTAACAGTAACCTTCCCAAGCAACAAGGACTTCCGAAGCTGAAACGCAAACAAAGACCAATCATAACCAAAGTGTCACATCGCTCACAACACCAGTGTGCCACCCCAGAACAGCCCCTAAGGCAAGACAACGTACCCAACACTTTAGTAATAGGTGACTCTATAGTCAGGCACACTGATGTCCCACTCACCAGGCTGAACAAGGAGAAAATTACAGTCAGCTGCCTGTCGAGTGCCAGGATCCACCACATAACGCATGCACTCAAGTCACTCCACAGCAAGTACAAATATGACTCTGTCGTTGTCCATGTTGGAGTGAATGACCTGAGACATACCTCCCTGGACTACATGAAAAGAGACATGGAACAGCTCTCGGATCATGTGCCCCAGGCAGGTATGACCATAGCCCTGAGCAGCATCCTGCCTTCCCCAGAATGATACCACAGTATAAGGACAAAATAAATGACTTCAACAATTGGCTAAGCTTCTGGTGTCATTCAAAGGGGATCCAGTATCTGTCTGTCTGGGTTGACAGACCATGATGCTTTGCCAGAGATGGTCTGCACCTGTCGCCCCTGGGATTCAGGTTACTGGCTAAGGCTCTTGCCACCCCTACAGTTCCTTTTTTAGGCAAAGTTCAAAGGACAAAACCACCACCATAACAGGTACAAGCATGCAAAATCTGAAGGTAATGCTACACAACGCTAGAAGTCTAAAGCTCAAAATGCACTCTCTCGAGGCACTCCTAAAAATGGAGAACATCGATATCTGTGCAGTAACTGAGACCTGGTTCAAGGCTCCAGAGAGCACCCCTGCAATACCAGGCTACAACTCTTACCACACTTTTCGGCCACCAAACCAGGACCGAAACACTAAAGGTGGAGGAGTGTCCATATTCACCAAGGATATTCACACCACCAGGCTAGTTACCCAACACAATGCATCTGAAATTCTCCAGGTGCAACTAACATAAGGTAAGACTGCAATCCAAATTGTAGCTTGCTACTGATCTCCCACCATGCCCCAAGATTCTCACTACACCTTTCTAAACATACTGGAAAATATTAAGATACAACCAAACACCCTAATACTGGGTGATTTCAACTACCCTGCCATTAACTGGGAAAACTATTCGTGTACCAACACCTTTGCCCAACGGTTCTTGGAATTCATAAATTCCAGTGCCCTGGATCATCTAATCCATAGTCCCACCAGAGGCTCCAATATCCTAGTCCTGGTTATTACCAACATGGGAAATTGGTGCTCCACACCTATGCTCACTCCCTGGTTGGTAAGGTCTGACCATAAGCTAATCACCCTTGACATCCACATCCCTCCCCCAGCACCCAGTAAGGAAACCTTCATAAAAAACTTCTCCAAAGCCAACTTCATGCTACTCACATTAGAAGTGACAAATTTCATGACACCCATGCAAACGGGAACTAAAAGTTCGACTGCTGAATTCTACACTAAGGCACTGTATGAGCACATCCACTTGTACATGAATCATGCCATCCCAAATAGAACCAAGACGCTCTCCTCCAAAAAAAGGAAGACAATCTGGTAGTCCCCTGCCATAAACAAACTTTCAAGAAAAGGAAGAAACTGTTGCAGAAAAGAGGAAAATCCCAGGATCCAAAAAAACGCCCTTATCAGCCTCAGTAAGAAGCTAAGATTCCTCATAAAATCCTCCAAAGCTAGTTACGAAAATAAAATTGCCAAAGATTCCAAAGACAACCATAAAGCATTCTATAGCTACATCACGAATCTAAATGGCAATGCTCTGATCTGCTCTGAGCTACAACAGAATGGCATTAAATATACGAATCCCAAGGATATTGCCAATATCCTGGCAGATCAATTCAGTGCAAACTTCACCCCCCTGTCACTCTCTAAAGGGCCCATCTCAATACCGACAGATTGCCACATTCCGGTAATAATGGCCAGCCAGGTCAAAAATGCACTTTCCAAAGCTAAGAATACAGCATCCATGGGACCAGACAACATCCCAGGCTGTGTACTACATGATCTACAAAATTAACTGGCACCTCACCTAAGTGTCATGTTTAATCATAGCCTCACCTCAGGCTTCGTGCCCACTGAGTAGCGCACAGCTACAGTTATTCCACTCCACAAGGGGTGATCCACCTTGGATCCTGGGAACTACCTCCCCATCAGTCTGATGAGCCTGATCTGCAAGGCCATGGAACGTATTATCAAAGATTGGGAGGGTGGCCTAATGGTTAAGGTGTTTGCCTTACAAACACAAGGTACAGGGTTTGAATCTCACAGGGGATAACTGGCTAGGCTTAAAAAAAATGGCTCGCAAGGGCAGTTAGCCTAGTACTAGCCTATGAACCTATGAACCTATGGAACTTATAAACAAGGACATTGGCTGCCTTCAAACAATGGACCCCACCAGGTTTGGGTTTGTGAAGGGTCAATCTTGTCTCCTGAAGCTGATTGACTTCTTCGAATCAGTCTCCAGAGCTGTGGACGAGGGTAAGGCAGTCCACACAGCCTATCTGGACCTTGCCAAGGCCTTCAACACCATCCCCCACTCTGGAATCATAGATAAACTTACTAAGCTGGGCATTAATCCCTATGTCACTCGATGGGTTGCCAACTGGCTTACTGACAGAACCCACACTTTAAAAGTAGCCGACTCCATATTTATTTATTTATATTTGTTGACCGGGAGTGTCCGACTGGACGTAGGTTCATTTTCAGTGGAGGCCCGGGGAGAAAAGCTCCACAGTTAAAATAAACAGACAGCAGTTTCATTGGATTACATAGCAATTACTTACAACATATTTACAGATGAAGAACATAGTACATCAGTAGACAACTAGAATCTTTATCTGTGAAGTACATAACAGACATTAACAAATGTTACAATAAGAAGTTCCTGCCGTATAATAAGTACTAGGCTTGTTATAATCAAGGTAGTTAGTGGAGTGGAAAGAAAGGTAGTGGTTGGATGGGGTGGATGATATTAGAGTGAGAGTTGCAAGGGCATAGCCAGCATGTTTTTAGTTGCGCTTTTAGTAAAGTTTTGAAGTGGGTGCATGATGGTATGGAGGTAATTGTGGGTGGGAGGGAGTTCCATAATTTGGCTATGGTGCAAGAGAATAGTGCTTCACCAGCAGAGTTATTGGCTTTAGTGATCTGCAAGTGATTTTTGTTGCTGGATCTTAGTGGTCTGGTGGTGCGATAGGGTTGGAGTAGATTCTGGAGGGATGGGACATTTAGTGGATGGTTTACTAGTTTGTGGGCGAGTGGGAGTTGATACCATTGAAGGAGGTGAGGGAGTTCAAGCCAGCCCAGTTCAGCAAGTGAGAGACAGTGGTGACTACGGTAGGATGCCCCTGTGGCGAATTTGGCGATTTTGTTGTAGCAGGTCTCTAGCTTGTTTAGATCGTATTGCCTTAGGTTGGTATATATAGGAGAGGCATAAAGTAGGGTGGAGATAAGGTGGGAATTTGCTATTGAAATCTTTGTTGCTTTGGTGAGAAGTTGCTTATTTCTGTATAATGCTCCTAGTTTTTTGTGGACTTTTTTTATGGTCATGGATATGTGAATGTCACATTTTAGTTTATTGTCTATTTCCACTCCTAGCAATTTGGTGTGTTCAGTTGGGTATATAGTGGTGTTGTCTTTTGCTGTGATGTTAAAGTGAGAGTTGTTTTGAGTACATTTGGTGGGTTGGAAGATGAGTAGTTTAGTTTTGTTTGAGTTGAGTATTAATTGGGCATCGGATAACCAAGTTTCAACAGAGGAAAAGGCTTCCTGTGTGACTTTTTGCAGTTTTGGTAGGGACTGGGCTGAGCAGATGATGGATGAGTCATCTGCGTATTGTATGAGTGTGCCATGTTTGGTGGCAGAGGCTAGATTATTGGTGAAAACAGAGAAGAGTAGGGGTCCAAGGATGGATCCTTGGGGAACCCCTATGGAGACAGGTAGTTGGGGAGATATGTCACTCTGCCATACAATGGATTGTTGGCGGTCAGACAGGTAACTCTGAAACCAGCTGGTGACTGATTGTGAGAAGGATAGGTTATTGAGGACAGAGATAAGTTGTTTGTGTGGGACCATGTCAAATGCTTTAGATAGGTCTAGGAAAGTGGCAGAGGAGAGATAGCCATTGTTTTTATGCTGAAGGATAGTGTTAGTAAAGGAGAGTAAGGCAGTGGTGGTGCTATGGTTTGGTCGGAAACCATGTTGAGTATTGGAAAGGAGGTTGTTAGCAAGGAGGTAGTCTGAGACCTGAGAGTGTATGCATCTCTCTAGTATTTTGGAGAGTGGAGAGAGAATAGCTATGGGGCGGTAATTGGTTAGTTCTGTGTAGGGGAATTATATGTGATACTTTACACGGTGTGAGAACATAACTTTCTGACAGAGATCGGTTAATCAAGATGGATACTGGGTAGGCCAGAGCATCAGCTGCGATTTGTAGGTATTCACTTGGGAGGTTGTCTGCTGCTAATTTGGTGGGCTTAAGTTTAGTTAAGAGTTTTTTTATGTTGGAGGTAGGTACAGGAGAAAAAGAGAAGGCAGTGGGGAGATTACTAGTTGAAGGTGTGGGTTGGAGGGGAGGGGGGTTGTGTTGTTTAGCTAGTGATAATATGGTTTGTGTGAAGTGTGTGTGTTGAATGAGGTAGCAATATTTTCTGAGGAGTGAGGGATGTTAGGAGGAGGGGTACTGACTTTACCTGGGTGGAGGATGGAGTTTATGGAGGACCAGAATTGTTTGGGGCTGTGTTGGGAGGCGTCTAGGGCAGACTGGTAGTATTGGAATTTGTCCTGTTTTATTAGCTTTTTGACTCTATTGCGTAGTTCTAGGAATTTCTGTCTAGTTGAGGGGGTTCTGGTTTTGCGCCAGTGCTCCCAGGCTTTATCCCTGTTTTTCATTTCTGACTTAGTGGTTTTCTGTAGCCATGGGGAGGGTTGTGCTTTGATTCAGGAAAGTCTTATGGGAGCATGGTAATTAAGGATGCTCAGAAAGGTAGTATTAAAAAAATTCAACTGCGTCATCAAGACTGAGGTACTTTAGAGGATGCCAGTTACATTCTTTGAGGGATGAGATGAATATGAGTGGGTTAAAGTTTAGTTTTTTTACGTATTTGACGGCAGATGACAGGTTTAGCTTGGTATAGGTATTTTTTGAGTAGGAATGTTGGGGAGTGATCACTGAGGCTATCTGATAAGCAGCCTGTTACATATGACTGGGGGCTCTTACTGACTAGTATCCAATCCAGGGTAGTGTGCTTGCTGGAGTTTTATTTATCCTGGTTGGTGACTGGACTAGTTGGGTGAAGCCATGAAGGTTTACATGATGGGTTGGATGGTTGCTAGAACAGGATTGCCATTCAATATTGAAATCACCTAAAATGATAGTTTCTTGGGGGAGATGATGGGTAAACCAGCTGACGAGGTTTTCTAGTGGAGGGATGTTTTGGCCAGGTGGGAAGTAGCATCCAATTATGTTGATGGTTTTGTTTTTGTTTATTCTGAGGTTGGTATACATTATTTCTTTATTGCCTATTTGTGGAGCTGATGATTTTAAGATCTGGATGTTTAGATGCTGTTTAAATATTATAGCTACACCGCCTCCTTTCTTGTTTAGCCGGTCTACTCTTAGTATGCCATAAACTGTAGGGAGTATTTGCTCACTGGTAATGTGAGGTTTTAGCCAGGTTTCTGTCAGGATGACTATATCTGGGGAGTACGAGTCTATGGTGGCATGGAGTTCATGGACTTTGTTGGATATACTTCTAATATTTAGGCTTAGTAGAAGGAAGTCACTTGGCTTTCTATTGGCTGTAATATGGGAGAAGTTGTGGTTTCTAGTCTGATTATGAGGATTGGGGTTGGAGAAGGTAGGGCCAGGGTTGGGGTGGATGTCTCCACTTAAGGCTAGTTTTGATATGTATGAGGTTATTAGTTTTCTCAGTTTTTGAATGCGTTTGTTTATAAGGGAAACTTTATGATTGTGCTCTGTGGGTAATAGGTATGGTGGGAGGGTTACTATGTTAAGTTGTAGGGATGCTTTATGTTTGAGTAATATAGTTGGTAGAATATGCGGGGGGTGCATAGGGATGGTTCTTGAGTTGGAGGGCGGGGACCTGAGTGAGGGTGAGACATGAGTGGTGGTGTGAGTAGTAGTACAGTGGTAGTGGTTGAGTGCAGGAATGATAGAGCTTTGGTAGGATGTAAGATATGCAAGGAGAGTGCATGCAGTGAGCATAGGTAAGGTATGCTTGTACATGTTAGTTGAGGAGGTGTGATAGTAGTGGGAAGATGGAGAAGGTAGTATTGGGTTAGTGCTGTGGTTGGCTATTGGAAAGATGGGAGGGGTTTGTGAGCGTAATAAAGGTGGGACCACTGGGGGTGAGAGGGAACAGGGGGCAGGGTGGGGAGCGAAGCGGGTAGAGACCCTTTTAGTTGCTCTTATGAGGGGGCTGGAAACAATCAGGTAACAGAGTTAACTAATAAATGAACATATGATAGTGACAGGGGTGGTTGTAGTTTTAAAAATGGTGCCTGCCACAGGTAATATTTATTAACTTTTGGATTGTCTTAAGGTAATAAACAGGGAAGGGGGAGGGGAGAACAAGGGTGTGAGCAGGCAGTTCTTTGTACTGCTGCTAATGAGCCAAAGCAAAGACAAGTTTGTGTTTAAGAAACAATCACAATTGACAGAAGGGAATAACAGAGAAAGTGGAAGATGAGTGTGTGTGTGTGGGGGGGGGCTGCTTACAAGCCAAAGCAGAGTGCTCTCCAGGGGAAAATGAATATTGGCTCAAACAGGCCATATCCAAGTGAAGTACCTCAGGGTTCAGTCCTGGGACTGCTCTTGTTTGGCATCTACTTCTCTGAAGTACAGGCCAACACTAAGGGACTGTGGCTAACAAAGTTTGCCGATGACTGCAAACTGGGAGCCATTACTGAATCCCCAAATGATGTGGATATTCTACAAAAGGGCCTTACAGAAACAGATGCTTGGTGCCAGAGCCATGGGCTCAAGCTCAATGCCAAGAAATGTATAGTTATCCCCTCTGGGAAAAAACATGTACCCATGAATTACCACATAGGTGGCAGTACACTAAACACCGAAAGTGTGATAAGAGACTTAGGGACACAGGTGGACAGTGGTCTCACCTTCGATAACCACATCGCCACAACAGTCAGGAAATCCTTCCATGCGGCACACCTCATCACTAAGGGCTTTTCATCCAATAAAAAGGAGGTCATTGTCCCACTGTACTCATCCCTCATTAGGCCCATTATAGAATGCAATGCCCTGTTTGGTATGTACCTCTCAAGACATTTGCAACAACTGGAAAGGTCGCAGGAATACTTCACTAAAAGAATCACAGGCCTAAAGCAGATGCCCTATGCTGACCGTCTAAAAAAACTCCAGCTATACTCTGTCACATATCGTCTACTCAGAGGCAATCTCTACTTAACATACAAGGCCATGTCAAACCCAGAGCTGTTGTTCATGCTAGACTTAAAGAAATCCCAATTCCTCAGAGCTACACGCTCCAGGGATCTAAACCTTGTCATCACAATGAACAAAACATGCCGGAGGGATAGGTTCCTGAACCACAGACTCCCCAGACTCTGGAATAGACTGCCCATATATGTCAAACAGAGTGCCTCTTTGGCCCTCTTCAAAAGGAACCCTGACGATTGGATGGGAGATAGGAAATTCACCCCGGGGATCACGTCAGTCTCCCTGCTAGACAGGCGTCCAGGGAAGTAAATATTGTGGGAAGGAATTGTTATGGATAGGCTTGTATAGGTCCTTGGGCCAATACCCTATTACCAACCTATGAAGCCCATAGAATGGTTAAATGTGTTGCTTTATAATTATAGGAAGCGCTTTTGATGAAATAATATGATTCAATGTTTTTTACAATGGACATCAGTTAAACCATTCCTAACACTGAATATGTGACAGTCCCATCAATGTAGAACTGTGGAACGTGGACTTTCTTTTAAGACTGAAATAACAGTTAATTATAACATATTAGGTCCTATTATTCATAGTTTAACAGTGCAGCTTGGGGAATGGAGAACACATCTCTTCCAGTCTTTTATTACTGTGGTTTACACAAACTTGAAAAGTCCCACTCATTTTTGTGACATTATAATATATTGCACCTATTTTCTCCTCAGTGACTTCAAGTTCCATTCTCAACTGCTGTTCTTCTACGCCTGCACTTTGCAACTCTACCACATGGTCTCCTGATGAAACTTTACCCTCCTGCTCTTCCCCAAACATTTACTAATTTATCTGAGCTTTTCTCCTTAAGAAGGGCATTCAGCTACTACTAGATTAATTTTAACTCATATTCCTCTTTTATCAGTATTAAACCGGAAGTGTACTATTTAACATGGTCTTGAGATGACAACCTAGAAAATGTAGTTGTTAAATCCAAGGTGTTATACTGGAAGTCAGCTCCTCCCACCTCTAGAAATGCATGCAGGGAGTAGTGTGTCAGATTAAGCCCCTGTTTGCTATAAGCAGCAGTGTAGGATCCCACAGAATCTGTTTTGGAACCACTGCTGCTCACCACATGCACGATTTAACTGAGGACACTTTTGTCATTGTTAGTAACACAGTTTCTGGTCAACAGAAACAACAGATACAGCTATTGCTGAAAACACCAGGGAACAAATGAAAAGACTTGTTTATTTCCACACTTAAAGCCAACAGGTAGGAGAGATCAGACAAAATGAGGGAAAAAGTTTAAAGTAAGACATGAAAGAAGCATGTCTATATACTAAGTGAGGCATATCCTGGGTCAGAAGGTGTCTCTGTATAAACAAATGACTATGACTTTGGTAACCAGTGCCAGCAATGTTGAAAACTTGATCAGAGAAGAGATGTCAGTAATTAAGAATGATGCCAAGGCACTTAAAAGTATTTATTTATTGCTGGTCCTCGGACTCTCTTTCTACCACAACGTAGGTTCAGATATGTATGGCTTAACAATTCTACAAAGCTGATTAGTCACATATTCCATAAAGAATCAGAGAACTAGGCATACAATTGTTAAGCAATGATGCTGGTATGCATATTCCTTTGGAATGGTTTCCACAGAAATATAAGGAGAACAGAGTTTAGGTTTTGACAGTTAAGTGAAGTGAAAAGTTTAGCAGCTGGCAGTTGAGTCATCGGTGACTCCTCATTGGAGTAGACTGACTATACCTTTATTATATTTTTCCTGTGGTGGCTAAATGAACATACATCAAACAGTTTTATATCGATGGCAAGCACTTATTATTGAACAATTAGGGCATAGTTTTATTACACATCCAAGACACAGATGTACTTCACGCTTTGTTACAGAGGCTAATTCTAAGGCAAGGACACAGATAACATTTCCTGACTTAGAAACCACACTCATGAGCTTTTATCTCTCATGTTTAAAAATGACATGAAGGCTGGATGGTGTAGTTGCAGTCTTTGCCCCAAAGCAAGTATATATGTAGACTGTTTCTAGATAATTTTCATTTCCTTTCTAAAATGTTCCTGAGTTCCCTTTAATTATTTATTTATTCTTTTATTGTTATTTATTTCCCTTCGTAACCAGAATGGTGCAACTGAGCCAGGCCTCCTTTTCAACAGAATGCTGAGGAGAAAAGCTCCAGTAGAACTTAAATGACAAAAGTTATAAAAAATATTCAATATATACAAATCAGATATGGTGCATTTTACAGTTGCATTGGACCTGTGGATAAGATAATATTAACATATTTAGTATTTACAAAACAGGTAGACAGTACATTTAATATAACAGTTGTTATAGTTGTACACTAACTGTAAGAGACATCTATTTGAGTAGAGGAAGCCTTCTTTTCCAAAAATAATGTATTCTATATTGATGAATACGTCTGCAGAAGTATAGCTTTTTCCACACGGATGTAAGACACAATTTTACTGAAAGACTTGTAATAGTAGAGAATTGAAGAGGGGGGGGGGTGCAATGTATGAATGCATTTGCTTAGATTCCATGAAAAGTAGGGGGATGATCTGTTTTTTTTTTTAAGGGTGAGACAGAAACTGCTATTTAATAGTTTGAATGTAATGGTGGATAGTAATAGGTGTGCAGTCACAGCTAGACAATTAACCATTTTTTGTGTGGAGTAATCATATTCCATTTGTAGGGAAAGGGTGATGAATCTGAATATGTTACTTCCTGCTATTTGAAGTTTTTAAGTGTTGCAAGAACAGCAGAATGAAGTTATAGGGAGTACGTGTATTCAGTTTTGGGATTACGACTTTCCTGACAATAGCAGTTCTGGCTTCCATTGTGAGATGGTTAGAATGGTATGCTTTGAGATGTGTGATTTCTTTAGCTATGGAGGTGAATATGCTGCAGTTAAATGCCTGATGAGGCCAAAAACATAGTCCTAGATATTTGCAGTAGCCTACTGTGATTACTAGCTCACTGCTCACAATTTTTATTTTCTGAAGATTACTCCTTGTCTGTTTTCAATGTGCACTAAAGATCACTGTTGTAATTTTACAAACACCAAAGGTTACTTGCTTTTTGTTTAACCAACTGCAGAAGTTATAAAAGTCATTCTGTAAATGGTTTTGTACAATGTAAGAGGAAGGACCAGCTCTAAGCAGAATCATACTATCATCAGCAAATATCCTGATATCAGTTGAGGGGGAGAATGGTGTTTGTATTGTTTATAAATAAGGATAATAAGAGTGAGTCGAGACTGAACCTGGGGGGGGACAGATGTTAAAGTGCATTGATCTGCAGTGTGGTTATCTGTCTACACTGTAAATGATCTGTCTGATAAGTAGCTGTTAAGCAAATTATTTGGAATAGAACTGAAGCCCTGGGTCTGGAGCTTATACAGAAAACTTTTCAAATTTTACACTTTCAAAGATTCTGCTTGGTTCTTGTCAACACCCTTTCCCGTTAATGTACAGATTTTGCGTGGGTTAGTGTAGATTTATGTTAGGATATTATGCCCATTATTGGTAATAGTCCATGCTTGTTTAGATGTTCGAAGATCTGATCATAATACAGATATTGCTGGTAATCCTGAGGGGATGACAAAGATTTCCTTTTTTTTTTCTGAATAGGAGTATTTGAACTGGTGAGGAATGTAAAGCAGAAATGGGGTGATTCAGAAAGGGGTTTTGTGCCCCCCCCCATTTTTTTCTTTACTGATTTATGTGAGACATTTGAAGTTTTGAAATTTTGAAGTTGGTATGAAGGTGAAGACTGAATATAATCTTTGTATGGGGGTGTCATGTGATAAGAACTTATGTTCGACTGGAAAAATAAAGTAGCAAAGAAAATGAAAACATAGGTAGCTTCATCATAAAAATACTTAATTACATGTTGCTCAGTGAGGACATCATTTAGTAAAAGCAATTTAGTCTTGCAAAGGTAATTTTAGATACAGTAAGTAGTACACACAAAATGGAATGCAATAGACTCTTCAGACCATGCCTTACTTCAGAAGTAACTCAGATTTCTTAACTTTAGGTGCCATATACATAACACCAAGGAATAATTAGTTTCCCCAGATACAAAACGATTTTAAAACTCTAGACCATTAAGATGGTTTGAGGTATGCAGAAACAGCTGTGCTTCTACAAAGTGCTAATTAATGTAATTTGCTGTTCCTTTCCATGACTGGATATACATCTCAAACATAAATGCAAACACGTGTGCTTGAGATGCACAAGTAGTCAGTTCAGTCACATTCACTGTAATGAGGTACAAAGAGAATAAAACACTGGATCTTAAGTAAGACTATTCCTGCATACCCCCCCCCCCCCAACATCTCAGCCTTTAATAAAATCAATTTATTTACAATAGAAAATGATGTTTCTAGTACATGCAGCAAAATATTCAAATATCTAAGCACATAATTAAAGCACAAGGTATTCTTGAAAAAAAAACAACTAAACTATGTAGAATTTTAAAAATGAATAACCACAGTAAAATATTTTACAAGCTAGCACACAACACAAGTTCCAAACAAATGTGAAGATTAGGTTAGTTCATTGCTACCCTGTCATAATGCATCATTGAAGCATTATATGTATACATTATAGAATTCTGTCTTCTGTCCAAAATAGCCTTGCCAGAAGGAAAGGTCTGAAGACTTACCTCTCAGTTTTAACAGATGTACAGCACAGAAAACTTGATTCAAGAAACCTCTTGAAAAACATTCAAATAACTTACCTAGGGAGGAGAAGAAAAAAACTGTAAGTAGAGATATACAGCATATTCAACACAACTAATAGTGAAATGTACTGTGCAATCTGTAATTAATGCTGCTGTCTTTCTTGTGATCTCCAATGACCTTCACTACTGTTAGCCACATCATGCTCTGAGACACCAAGGAAGGTTACATGCCCACCACATTTGCTACCAGGTTTAGCAAAACATACCAGACCCTTTCATCTCTGGTGGCAAGGGTTCGTACACAGCTATTTTGCAGCTTGTATGGTTTTATTTAAGAATCACTCTAGTTAATCTACAAAAACTTATTTCACATTGAAATTTTTTACCCAGGGTACACATTACTTGTATGTCTAAAGAGGAAGACGGTTTTGCTAAGAAAAACTTATGGTATTGTACATGTCATGTACTTTATTAAAAATTGTTGTCAACTTTCCAGTGATATCACATAAAACACCTTTGAACACTGCAATTTTACTTTTTTAAGACATATGGAAAATGATGCTTATGATTTGGCAAGTATTTCAAACAGTGTTCAGTATCTTAGAAACTAATCTGGGCAGATGCCAGATATCTGTAGCATATGTATTTGCTTTCCTATTAAGTTTAAGATGGGAACATGCACTCATAGGCAGCTTCCACCATCCTCATGATATTCATGCAGAAATACAAATCATCATGGTAACAGTCACAGTTGTCATGATAAACAATTAGTTACTACTTTCTGCTTGCACTGGACTGTAATGATAATGCTCCCTCTAGGAACTTCTCAAGTAACCGTCTGTATTGTTCTTACCGTAATGGTCATGCTGACAGTTTCACTGGTCACACTTTATAAATCATCATGTCTGCTTAAGGATGATACCATGTTGCCTCAAACAATCTTCACATACACATGCAATTACTGGTAAAGCCGCGGTGGTGCAGCAGTAGCATTGTTGCCTCACAGCAAGAGGTTCTCCTGTTCGATTCTCGGCTGGAGCGCCTTCTGTGTGGAGTCTGCATGTCCTCCCCACGGTCGAGTGGCGTTCGAAAGACATGCATAGAATGGGCGCGCCTTCGTTGAAGGTTGGGCATCGAGTTGGCACCTCGGCACCCGTAAAAAATCTACTGCCAATCATTAGCGGACCGGAGTTCCGCTGTGGCGACCCCTAACCAGGAAAAGCCGAAAGAAGAACAACAACATGCAACTACTGGTAATACTGAGGAAACCACAATGAGCATTTATTAATATGTGTTACTACATACACTGCAACAACCCCATTTTATTTAATTTTCTTAACACTGCACTGCTCTTACATGGGGATCACAAGCTACATGTTCATTGATGGTCCATTTGTGTAGTATTATACCACAA
The DNA here is from genome assembly GCF_019279795.1 of Protopterus annectens. NCBI lineage: Eukaryota > Metazoa > Chordata > Ceratodontiformes > Protopteridae > Protopterus > Protopterus annectens. The sequence goes on from NC_056739.1 coordinate 1,335,228,353, forward strand.
TTGTCAGATTTTTACATAACATTTATCTGTCCACGTGAGATAAGCCATGTTGTCTCACACATATATGGCATGCTCATGACAGAGATCTGCATATCTTAAATATTGAAAATATTCATAAATACCACAGTAAACATTTATTAATCTAATCACCTTGACTACCCTGTTTCTGTCTGTTTTTCTTACTCTCACTCTGTCCCTGAATGGAGTCCATAATCCACACATTAACCATTTACTTTGTCATATAATATTACAGCAGAGATAACAAATGCCAGAATTTCTATAACACTTCACTAACAGTTATATTTTCCCGATGTGGACATAAATGAGATGCCTTCACTCTTCTAGGGTTATAGAATGGCAGCTATTTGTGTGATGGAACTCACCGATACAAATGTTATCATATTTATGCAGATAAGAAAATACTGGTAACATTCATCGCAATCAATAATATTATAAAACTTTTAAATATTTTCTGTGACAGTTAAATTCCTGAATATTTCACCTCTGTAATGACGTACTAGCATACTGGTACAGTCTCACTTCAAAATCAAATAAGTAAGTAATTTCAGCAATATGCCTGAGCAAAAAAAAAAACAATATAAATACTAATAGTTTTATGTACTTATTTATAGGTTCATAGGTGTGTACTAGGCTAATGGCTCTGGAGCCTATATAAGCCTAGCCCAAGACGATTCCCTGACATCACGCCGCACAAACTTAGTTCCCAGTGCCCCTGTCAAGCAAGGCCACTGAAGTGATCCTTGGGATGAACTTCCTATTGCCCACCCACTCGTCAAGATTTATCTTAAAGAGGGCCAGTGAAGTGCTCTGAATGGGAAGTTTGTTCCAGAGTATGGGAAGTCTCTGGGTTAGGAACCTGTCCCTCCAGCATGTTCTGTTTATTGTGGTAATGAGGTTAAGGTCCCTGGAGCATGTGGCATGGACGGATTGAGATTTCTTTAGGTGTAGCATATCTAGCAGCTCTGGGTCAGACATGGCTTTGTAGGTCAAGCAAAGATCGCCTAAGCGATAAGAGACAGAGTATAGCTGGAGTTTTTTGAGTCTGTCCATATATGGCATGTGTCTAAGGCCTAAGATCCTCTTAGTGAGGTATTTTTGTGGCTTTTCCAGTTATTGTAGGTGTCTAGTGAGGTACATACGAAATGAGGCGTTGTACTCTATAATAGGTCTAATGAGGGATGAGTAGAGAGGGATTATGACCTCTTTCTTCCTGGATGAAAAACCTTTTGTAATGAGATGTGTCACATAGAAGGACTTTCTGACTACAGTGGCAATGTGGTTATCAAAGGAGAGGTTGCCGTCAACCTGAGTCCCCAGGTCTCTTATGACACCTTCCGTGTTTAGTGGACTACCGCCTATGTGGTAGTTCATGGGCACTGGATTCCCAAAGGGAATGACAATGCACTTTTTGGCAATGAGCTTAAGGCCATGATTCTGGCACCAGTCATTGGTGTCAGTGAGGTCTTTTTGTAGAATTTCTACAGCAGTTGGAGAATCAATAATGGCTCCCAGTTTGCAATAATCCGTGAACTTGGTCAGCCAGATTCCCTTTGTGTTGTCTTCAACTTCAGAGAAGTAGATGCCAAACAGGAGAGGACCTAGGACCGATCCCTGTGGGACACCACTTGTAACTGGTCGGTAGTCAGATTTGGTGTCCGCTACTTTCACAGTGTGGGTTCTATCAGTGAGCCAGTTGGCAACCCATCTTATTACCTTATAGGGGTTTATGCCTAGTTTATTCACTAGTTTAGTGAGTCTATCTATGATTCTTGAGTGAGGGATGGTGACGAAGGCCTTCGCAAGCTCTAGGTAGACTGTGTGAACTACCCTGCCCTCATCCACAGCTCTGGTGACAGACTTGAAGAAGTCTATCAGGTTGAGCAGGCATGATCTATCTTTCACAAACCCATACTGCGTGGGGTCCAGAGTTTGGAGATTCCCTATGTCCTTATTTATAAGGTCCATGATGATGCGCTCTATACCCTTACATATCAGACTCGTCAGGCTAATGGGGCGGTCGCTCCCCCTTTGTGGAGTGGGATGACCGTAGAAGTGTGTCACTCGGTAGGAACAAAGCCTGAAATGAGGCTGTGATTGAACAGGGTACTCAGGTGTGGTGCCAGTTCACTTTGTAATTAATGTAGAATACAGCCAGGGATATTATCAGGTCCCATGGAAGCTGTATTCTTGGCTTTGGACGGTGCGGTTTTCACCTGTGTAGCCGTGATAATAGGGACTTGGCATTCCTCGGGTATTGTGATAGGCCCTTTAGGGGGTATAAAAGGGACAAAATTCGCACTGAACCTGTCACTCAATATGTTGGCAATATCAGTTGGTTCTGTATTTGTATTGCCATTGTGCTGTAACTCAGAGCAGAGCTGAGTATTGCCATGTAGAAACGAAAATTTTCGGAAGAAAGCAGCATGGCCAACAGAAGGACCAGATACTGACTCTTGTGTTCAATTTTTCTAGCCATACTATGGATACAGCTATGCATAGCCTCCTGAATAGAGGGCTCACCTTTATTCCATCAGCTAGATCAACATTAGAGGACACTTTATTGGACTTAAGATTGTTTTGCAGGCGAGTTTGCCTCAAGCTGTTATTTTTCACTGATGGGGCCATAAATAATGAAGAAATTAAACCTTGTGTTATGTTTAAGAACAGAAGTACCTTCACACCTCCGTTACATCCGATGGTACAATGATTTTTAGATCTGTGTGAAAGGGATTTATATACTCTGTTCTCTGTGGCACCTAATAGTATGAAAGGAAGGTTCTGTAATCTCAATAGAGAGGAATTTCAAGCTTTGGCCAGGTTGAGAAATGATAGCAGCTTGATTGTGAAGCCTGCTGACAAAGGAGGTGGTGTAGTGTTGATGGATGTGGATGACTATGTGAATAGTATGAGGTTGTTATTGTCTGATCAAAACACATATAAACACATTACTGCACAACATGTCTCTTCCATTATACATATAGTTAAGGATAGTATATATGATTTACTATTATGCAGGCAAATCAGTGTAGAAATGTATGAATATCTACTAGTATCTGACCCAGTTATTCCCATTGTGAAAGGTCTCCCTAAGATTCATAAGGAGACTTGGCCCATCCCGATGAGGCCTATAGTAGCGGGAGAAGGGTGGGTGACTGCCCATATATCTATCTTTTTGGAGAGCCTCCTACATCCAGTAGTGAACAACTGTGATACCATCCTTAGTGACACCTACCAACTTATAGATAGCCTCAAGGACCTACAATTAGAAATGAGGGATACAGAATACTTGCTTATAACCATGGATGTAGAGAAGCTCTTTACCTCGATCCCTAATGATATAGGGTTACAGTATATCAGAGAGCTTTTGCATAAAGAAACACAATTTTCTAATGATAGAATAATACTGATAGCTCAGCTACTTGACTTAGTTCTTAACAACAACGTGTTCATATTTGAGAATGAGTATTATCTACAGGCATGGGGTTGCCATGGGCACCCCTGTGCCAATACATATGCTAACTTGGTGGTACACTGGTGGGAAAGGTTGTTTCTCTTCACGCATGAATCTTTCAGATTCATAAGATATTACAAACGGTTTGTAGATGACATACTTATAATATGGGAAGGCACGGCTGATAGTTTCCATCACTTCCTTAGTCATCTACAAACCACAACTGATTTCCTGAAGTTCACTGTAGAGACTTCACGCTATGAAGTTAATTTCCTTGATGTCACACTCAGATTGACAGAAGAAGGTAAGGTTGTCACTAAGATATACAGAAAAACGGTATGGAAAAATGCGTTATTGGCACCAGATAGTATGCACCCAGCATACACTTTTAGAGGCATAGTTACCAGTCAATTCATTAGAGTGTCTAGACTCTGTCAACACAAAGATGATCTTTTGAAAGAAGCCAGCATTATGGAATCTCTATTCAGAGATAGGGGGTATGATATGAATATGGTTAAAAGAGTGAGGAATGAAGTTATTGGTGACCCAGAACATGATATTCACTCAGGGTTTTATAATCCGAGTATGCGTATGATGGAAATTACCTCTGGCCCTAATATTCATGGAAGGAGGCTGGGTTATGTTATTAAATTTACTAATGAGGTGGAGATGGTCAGGAGTGTGATAAGGAAACATTGGAATGTTCTTACAGTCAACAAGGAGATTAATAACATTGTAGGCCCCACACCAACTTTTTGCTATAGTAATAGTAAAAATCTCAAAAGGCAGCTATGTAATGACCGACAGGTTACGAATGTAAAAAAGTCCACCAATTTAATATTAGGGGACTTAGTGAAAAAAGGAACATACCCTTGCCTAGACTGTCCCAGGTGTAACAGTATAAGTAGGGTACAGATTTATCAACATCCGAGTATGAATTTTGCCTTTAGACCTGTATATTATGCTGACTGTAATACCAAGAATGTGATTTACCTGGCAACCTGTTCTCTTTGTACAGCATTTTATGTGGGCCTAACTAAGAGAAGACTAAGGGACCGTATCTATGATCATCTCTATGAGATCCGTAAACAAGAAGTTACAAATGCTTTGGCCAGGCATGTGAATGAATACCCCTCTCACTCATTTGTATTTAGAGTCCTGGATATAATTATTCCAACTTTAAGAGGAGGTAGTATTGAACAAAAATTGGCTAGGGTAGAATTACATTGGATACTGAAGCTAGCGGCACACATTCCACCAGGGCTGAATAGTTCCATCTCCCTAAAACCCGTGCTGATTGAACGTAGATGAAGTAGTAGTATACTACATGACATTTGAGTAATTTATCTAATAGTGATCATGGGGACACTATTGAGCACTAGGTTATATTTTGTAGATTTGCAGCTCATGGGTGTGTGCCTTTTGGTTACTCACAGTTCTACATAAGTTTTGATACATGAGTATTTAATGATATACATATCTGCATTTTTGAAAATTTGCTTTTGGTATCATGGTTTGTACCATCTGATGACTGCTTTTGCTAATTAACATAGCATATACTCTACAATACTATGTATGGTTGTGTACATACCCTTATACAACAATATGGTAGTATGTATATTGTAAGGGCATAGATTTGTTATAATGAAGTTTTGTTTTAAGTGTATGTATAGATCACTGTACAAACTCTTGATCGCGCATCAACTTATTGTCTAGGTGCAAGATTAAGAATTTGCTAGGGCAATATGTCTTTAGCCTAATGTAGGGCAAGTTCAGTTGCCTTGAATGTTGCAATATTGACATATAGTATTAATATCGGTTTTTTAATATAGAATTATGTGTGCACCTGTATTATGTACCCTCATGTTGTTATATGTATATATATTTTCACATAATATTATCTTTATGTATATATATATACATATATATATATTTTTTCTGTTAAGGATATATATTTACATGTCTTTGACATTATTATATATATATTTGTATGTAAAAATATTTTATATACATGTTTTTGAAGTGAGGTATAGACACAAATATCGTATTGATTGAAAAAATTTTTTGTTAAAAAATTTTTTAAAATATAAAACATATAATGTAATTGATGATTCTATATAGTTCAGCTTAATAATGTATTTGTGCTTATCCTAAGTTTGAACAAGCACACTGTAGTATGTCATACCCAGTTATACAAGGTAGTGAATGAGACTTATAGAGGCTACATGGTTTGCTTCCGGTATATAAGCGGAACATCAATAACATATGCCTTGAATGATTTTGGCTTCATTTCTTTCTATCTTGTATACCCATTACAATATATACATTCTTTATTCATATCTATAGTCCGATAAGTAGGAATTGTTCATATAATTTTGTAGTATTTGTAAGATTTTTGATATGCAAGATCATATGCATACAAATATCGTAGTGTTTATTGTGTCTTTTTAGTATGTAAATTAAGGGTCTTGCAATATATTTTCCTTATAAGTATGGCTTAAAAAGTAGGAATTCTCCACATATTTATGCAGTATTAACAAGGTTCTTGTGATTTGCAAGATCGTATACACATGAACACTGTGGTGTTTTACTTTGTTTTCTTTAGTGTGCGAACTAAAGTGTCTTGCACTAGGACCGAGGGGATAACTTTCAGAGTAGGATGCACTCTTTGTAGAGTATCTAAGACATGTGACGTTACATAGCGAATGGAGTGAGTTTTAGCTAGTAATGGAGTTGACAACATGTCAAGGTCTTTTTTAGTGAAGTTTACCCCGTGGATGGAATTATGAGCAAGGACTTACTTCTTTTAGAAATCTGGACAATTAAGGTATGGAATTCTTATGCATATGTTTTATAAGACTATGAGTATTGTGGAAACATCCGTTTATATAATCAAGAGTAAGCATGTGTTGTAGACTGCAAGGGAATAATGTACGTTTTGAAGTTAGCGTTTTTGTCAAGCAACCCTAATGAACAGCATTTTTGCAGTATGTTTCTACAGTCTTCATTTTCAATGACTATCTGAATTTTGCTGTGTCTTGTCTTCCAACAAATTTTAGTAATGTTTTGTAATGTCATGTGCGGTTTTAGTAATGAAGTGTAGAAATAGTGTGTTTGTTTTTTAAATGTCATGATGAGCTGAATCTCATTAAGAGGTGATTAAGGTTTAGCTTAATGAGCCCGCCAAAAGCTGGTCTATTTATTTGCTCTAGCATTGTTTTATTATTGTATCTGATGAAGCATAGTTTAACTATGCGAAAGCGCTCATCCTTGTCCAAATAAAAGATTTTCTATATCTTTATCGTGGAAATGATTTTTTGAACTGTGACTACTTTGGAATTTGCCTATTCAAGAGTGTTATTCGTGGTGACTGTTCTCATTTTTTGCACTATACATATATGGCATGTGTCTAAGGCCTAAGATCCTCTTAGTGAGGTATTTTTGTGGCTTTTCCAGTTATTGTAGGTGTCTAGTGAGGTACATACGAAATGAGGCGTTGTACTCTATAATAGGTCTAATGAGGGATGAGTAGAGAGGGATTATGACCTCTTTCTTCCTGGATGAAAAACCTTTTGTAATGAGATGTGTCACATAGAAGGACTTTCTGACTACAGTGGCAATGTGGTTATCAAAGGAGAGGTTGCCGTCAACCTGAGTCCCCAGGTCTCTTATAACACCTTCCGTGTTTAGTGGACTACCGCCTATGTGGTAGTTCATGGGCACTGAATTCCCAAAGGGAATGACAATGCACTTTTTGGCAATGAGCTTAAGGCCATGATTCTGGCACCAGTCATTGGTGTCAGTGAGGTCTTTTTGTAGAATTTCTACATCAGTTGGAGAATCAATAATGGCTCCCAGTTTGCAATAATCCGTGAACTTGGTCAGCCAGATTCCCTTTGTGTTGTCTTCAAATTCAGAGAAGTAGATGCCAAACAGGAGAGGACCTAGGACCGATCCCTGTGGGACACCACTTGTAACTGGTCGGTAGTCAGATTTGGTGTCCGCTACTTTCACAGTGTGGGTTCTATCAGTGAGCCAGTTGGCAACCCATCTTATTACCTTATAGGGGTTTATGCCTAGTTTAGTGAGTCTATCTATGACTCTTGAGTGAGGGATGGTGACAAAGGCCTTCGCAAGCTCTAGGTAGACTGTGTGAACTACCCTGCCCTCATCCACAGCTCTGGTGACAGACTTGAAGAAGTCTAGCAGGTTGAGCAGGCATGATCTATCTTTCACAAACCTATACTGCGTGGGGTCCAGAGTTTGGAGATTCCCTATGTCCTTATTTATAAGGTCCATGATGATGCGCTCTATACCCTTACATATCAGACTCGTCAGGCTAATGGGGCGGTCGCTCCCCCTTTGTGGAGTGGGATGACCGTAGAAGTGTGTCACTCGGTAGGAACAAAGCCTGAAATGAGGCTGTGATTGAACAGGGTACTCAGGTGTGGTGCCAGTTCACTTTGTAATTAATGTAGAATACAGCCAGGGATATTATCAGGTCCCATGGAAGCTGTATTCTTGGCTTTGGACGGTGCGGTTTTCACCTGTGTAGCCGTGATAATAGGGACTTGGCATTCCTCGGGTATTGTGATAGGCCCTTTAGGGGGTATAAAAGGGACAAAATTCGCACTGAACCTGTCACTCAATATGTTGGCAATATCAGTTGGTTCTGTATTTGTATTGCCATTGTGCTGTAACTCAGAGCAGATCTGAGTATTGCCATGTAGATTCTTGACATAACTATAGAATGCCTTGTGGTTGTCTTTAGAATCTGCAGCAATTTTGTTTTCTTAGCTAGCTTTAGAGGATTTGATGATGCATCTCAGTTTTTTGCTGAGGCTAACAAAGGAGTTTTTCCAGTCTTGGGACTTTACCCTTTTCTGCAACAGTTTATTCCTTCTGTTGTAGAGTTTGTTTATGGTGGGGGACCACCAGATTGGCTTCCTTTTTTTTTGAAGGAGAGTGGTCTTGGTTCTGTTTGGTATGGCCTATTCCATGTATTTGTGTACGTGCTCATACAGTGCATTGGTGTATGACTCAGCAGTCATGCACCTAATTTCCATTTTCATATTATTAGTGAGATGGCCAGGCAGCATTCATTAAATCAGCCCTGTCATCAGAGCTATATTGTATAACATTTACAATGGCTGCATTCCTCTAGAAAGAAACAAGGTATGACTGCTGGTGAAACACATTTCCTTAATTTAATGAGACTGAAGAATTATGCAGGTCATAAAGTACAGCTGAAATAGTTTTACTTCAAAAAGTAATAATGTAAGGCAGCAGTATAATGGCATACCTTTTTAAGAATTGCCTGCAATAAAAAAAAATCACACTTTAGTAACTCCAGCTGATAGGAAACCAGCTAAAATATATCTAGAAATATAAACAGACAGATGTAATTATGAGACACATACATATATGTAGGGAATCCATTCATTACAATGAATGTTTGGAATGTCAAAAATTTACTTTTACCAACCTTTGAGATAGAAAAAAAATGCCAGTATCAGTTTCTGTGAGGTTGTACTACAATGGGAAACATGAATTGCACTTTGCCTAGTGTTGAGCAATCTCAGAGTTATTTTATGTAAACACAGAGGGTGGGGGGGTCATGCCTTCTTGCATAAAAAAAGAAGTTATGTACTTACCATAACGTTCCATGTGAGTTGATGTTCTCGCCTTCATTATTACTGATGGGTTCGGAGCCGATCCTCGGCTCCGAGTCGGCCAATTTGCAAAGCTCGAGGTCTCTAACAGCTCGAGGCCGAAGCCCTATCCCACAATGCACCTCTACTTTCCCCATATCTTGTTTGCTGCCAACTAGCATTAAACCTACCCCAGATTTCAAGGAATCATACAGACAACTGGTGAGAGGATACTCCTCAGGAGAACCAAAACCAAGATAGAACCTCTCGAACTTCCAGACATTGGATGGGGGTAGGTGGGGAGGGTCATAATAATGATGGCGAGAACAACTCCTCACATGGAACGTTATGGTAAGGACATAACTTCTTTTGTGAAGTTGTTCAATCTCACCTTCATTCTTACTGATGGGTAGCGTCCCCAGCACCACAATCTTGGGTGGCTCACGGGATGTAATGCAATGCCTGCTTCACGGTAAATAAAGGATATACAAACAGAAAGCCATATAGACATGGTAGATGTGGACACCGGTGCACCTTTTCTAGAATTCGAGAAGGAGACAAACAGTTGATCCGCCCTTCTGTGTTCCTTTGTCCTGTCCAAATAGAAACGAAGTTGTCTATGGACGTCAAGTTTGTGAAGCATATATTCCAAATGATTTGAGTGATTGGGAAAGAAAAAGGTAATTCAATCATTTTATTAAGTGTGAATTCAGAACAAATTTTTGGTAAGAACGACGGATTCATTCTGAGGGAAACCCCATCTTTGTGAAATATCAAGTACGGTTTCTTAATAGAAAGGACTTGCAACTCCAAAATTCTGTGCTGATAGAATGGCCACCAAGAAAATGGTCTTCCAAGAAAGATATTTCAGCTCACAAGAAGAGGCTGGTTCAAAGGGCGGGAGAATAATCTTGGACAGGACTAGGTTCAAATTCCATGGAGCAGTAGGAGATCTCACCGGTGGTTTTAAGTGCATCGTACCCTTCAAAAAAGCCTTAGCCAACTTGTTAAACATAATACCATTTCCAGATTTACCTATATGAAAATTAGAAACAGCAGCCAGCTGCACTCGAATGGTTGCTGCTGCAGCTCCTTCATTGAACAGTTTTGTCAGAAATTCCAAGATGTCCGAAATGGAAGCTAGAAAAGGGTCAATGTTATTTTGCTAGGCCCAGATGGAAAATCTTTTCCACTTACTGAGAGATAGAGTTTCCTGGTTGAAGATTTATGTGACAACAAGAGAATATGTTGAGCCTCTTCTGATAAATTTTGGAACCTGGCTATTCTGGGAATTGGAGCAGCCAAGCTGTCAGTTTGATGGACTGAAGAGAAGGGTGAAGAGCTCCTGATGAGTGGGTCAACAGATCTGGCACTGGGTCCAGGATCCAAGGCTCCTCCAGTAGATGAGGCTTTAGAAAGGTGAACCAAATTTGACAAAGCCAATATGAGGCTATTAAGATAAGTGTCCTGCCCAGAAAACTGTCTTTCTGTAAAACTTTGGGAATCAGAGGAAATGGAGGGAAGGCATAAAGGAGTACCAGAGGCCAATTGTGAACAAGTGCATCCCTCGGGGATTGTCCCTGTTGAGGGATCAGGGCAAAGTAGTTGCTACACTTGGTGTTTGTGGGGGTTGCAAAAAGGTCGCAGCAAGGCTGGCCTCATCTGCGGAAAATCATTTCCGCTACTTCGTTCTTGAGAGACCACTCATGAGGCAACAGAATTGCACTGCTGAGTCTGTCCGCTATCACGTTGGATTTCCCCGGGATGTGTGTTGCCACCAGAAAGTGCTGGGTGGACTCTGCCCATTTCCATAATCTTAGAGCCTCTCGACATAGGGGGTAAGATCTGGCTCTGCCTTGTTTGTTTATATACCAGACTATGGATATGTTGTCTGACTGGATCGCAATCGCGCCTAGAAGAGGAGAGTCTTGAACAGACTGCAACGCTAAGAGAACCGCTCTCATCTCTAGGACGTTTATGTGTAAATGAGCCTCGTGAACCTGACATGTATCTTGGGCTGTCCGTCCCTGATAATGCCCCCCACCCGATCAGGGAGGCGTCCGTGATCACTGTTGCAACTGGAGCCAGGAGGACAAATGGACATCCCATAGACACCATCTCAGACGTTAACCACCACCGAAGATCGTCCTTGCAAGAGTTGGTTATCAGAACTGGGTGATTCATTGGTAAGTCCTGAAACATCCACTGTGCGAATAGCAGCCACTGAAGAATGCACATGTGAGATCTTGCTAGGAGTATTGCAATAATCGCTGCTGCCATAGTGCTGATCAACTTGAGAATCTGCGATGCTGGTGCTTTGTGTGTTGACAGGAGATCCACAATTTGTTGCCGTAGGGTAAGCATTCTTTCTGGAGGAAGCTTTAAGGACATGCTGACCATGTCTAAGTCTCTCCTGTAAACACTGTACACTGTGATGGCAATAAAGCAGACTTTTCTAAATTTATCGTAATGCCCAGTTGGAAACATAGATCTAAGGCAGTGTCCCTTGCTCGAATAAGTCGATGCCTGGTGGGGGGCGGTAAGGAGCCTGTCATCCAAATGTGGAAACACCCGGATTCCTACATGTCTCAAGTGAGCCATGACCACTGTCATGCATTTGGTGAACACTCTGGGGGCTGTAGTGAGACCAAAGAACAGGGCCCAAAACTGGAAGTGACTGGCTCCCAGCCTGAAGTGCAGATGATCCCTGGATGGCCTGGTCATTTTGATATGGTAGTATGCATCCTGAAGATCTATAGAGCACATCCAATTGTCCCTCCCTAAGAACAGGAGTATGGACTGAAGCGTGACCATCCTGAACTTCGTCTTTACCACATACTTGTTGAGTCTGCTGAGGTGCAAAATAGGTCTCCAGTTCCCTGTCTTCTTTGGCAACAAAAAGAATCTTGAGTAAGTTCCGGATCCTTGCTGGTCTGCTGATACTGGCTGGATGACTCTTTTTTGTAATAGTTTTTGGACCTCTATGGATGCCACATCACATAGACTGGGTGGAATGTCTGGGATTCCTTTTGTTGGCCTGGGTTGTGAAAGAAAGGGGATGAAATATCCTCTGGATATAATGTTTTGTACCCATCGGTCTTCTGAGATTTTTAGTCAGGTGCCTACGTACAAAGACAAACTTCCCCTGACTGCCTCCAAAGCAGGACATCTGGGCCTCCTTTCTGGAGCGCTGATAGGGCTTCCCAAGGAACTGATCCCAGTCACCCTGGTTCTGCGGATCCCCTCTACCGTGTGGGCATCGTCTTCCACCATTGCCCCCTCCTCTGCCCCTGGAGGAGGCTTCACCTTGTGAGTTCGGAAAGGTTCCTTGGGTCTTACATAACCACATTTTCCCTCCCCGTTGACCTTTAGGCTAAGGTCTAGTAGGGGTAGAAAAACAGACTCCTATGGCAGACAGAGTCTTACCATCTTGCTCACATCTGGTGAGGGTCTCTTTAAATTTTGGTCCAAACAAAGAAGAACCATCGAAAGGGGCATTCACAAATGACTACTTAAAAGGTTACACAAAAGAACATAACCGCATCCAGGAATGTCTCCACAGAGCAATTCCTGTACCCGCTGCCCTACTCATTCCATCAGCTGCGTAAGATATGAGGCGCATGGAAGAGTTTATGATAGAGTTGAGGGTAGCAAGCTGAGATGTCACTTTGTTCACCACTGAATCAGCTACTGCACCCTGGATAGTATCTCCAAGCTCTTTCAGGAGATCTCTCTGAAGCCTTGTGAAGTGGGTAAGGTAGTTCAATTGCCTTAGGGCAAAGGTTGTAGAACTGAACATGCACTTACCGTATCTGTCCATGATCCTAGATTCTCTATTAGGAGAATGGACAGATGTAGAGGTCTCAGACATCTCTTTCTTTGTGGCTGCCACCATTACCATGGCATCAACAGGGGTTTGGATAAGAAGGACTTATCATGAGGAGCTGAAATGTATTTTTTGGGCCTCCTAGGGACAGGTTCCATAGAATCCAGTGACTCCCATGCCCTTCGAGACAAAAGATCCATCAACTCATCGAAGGGCGGAGACACCCAAGAGGTGGAGGGTCGAGAACCAAAAGCCTTCTGCAGCACCGATTCATCCTCGGTAGGGTTCAGGGGCTGCCAGTCACCCATCTGCTTAAGGATCACAAGGATATCCCCAAAAGAGATTTCCTCAGAGGGGGACTTTGGGGACCCTTCCAATTCCTCCAAATCAGTGTCCAAAGTGATGGGTTCCTGGGGGGAATCTAAATGTCTCCTCTTACATAACCTCTTCTGAGAGATTTCCTCAGTGGGAATTTCTGGGGAGGTCTCGGAAGAGCAGGGTTCCCCCAAAGGGGCATCCTGAGACTCCAGGTCCCTATGCTTACGGTGGATCTGCAGTAATGGAGAAGATTCAGGCACTTTCTAGGAGGAGATGGCCATATCAGAAGTTGTGGCAGTTTGAGGGGACAAAACCCTCCTCATGGCATCGAAGGCACCATGGCTCCTATGCGAGGAAGCACCCAGGTCCGAGGACACCTCCCGCACCAGAACCGCTGGCTCTGAGCCAGAGGTAGGATCCAAACTCATCCGCACCGAAGCCACAAGGGGGAGAGTCGGGACCGACGTATCGGTTTGACTCCCCACCCCAGAACCGACAGGAGAGTGTTGGCTCCCAGATTTTGCCGCTGGAGCAGGTTGTACCGACAGGTCTGAAGTGAATGTTGGCACCAACGGTTCCACAAACTACTGAATAGTCTCCTCTGGCTCTGATGTCTTGATTCAAGTTAGAAGAGGAGCAGAAACTACAGGAGAGGACTTTGTCGGTTCTGAGGCTACTTGAATCGAAGCGCTGAACATCAGGGTTGTTGGTACCGACAGGTCTGAAGTGAATGTCGGCACCAACGGTTCCACAAACTACTGAATAGTCTCCTCCGGCTCTGACGTCTTGATTCAAGTCGGAGGAGGAGCAGAAACTACAGGAGAGGACTTTGTCGGTTCCGAAGCTGCTTGAATCGAAGTGCTGGATCCTGTAAAAGTCTCCGCACCACATGATCCATGTCCGAATCAGACAGTCTGGAAGCCTGAGAGGAAACTACCGACGGATCCGGTGAACCCAGAATTGGGGATCTCAAGGTAGGAGATACCGGTTCCAAGACTGGGGAATGGCTCCTACCAACTACCTGTACAGTTGGTTCCGATGTCAATGGAGCCAAGACAGGAGATTTCTTGGACGCTTTTGGAAGCAAAGAGCCCTTCGGACCTGAACTTGTTGAAGAAGCTGGTGAAGAAGGTTTTAGTTTTCCTGGTGCAGAATCCAAGTCTGATTGAAAAGCAGACTTAAATCAAGCCATGCTCCACTAATTTACATTTCCTTTCAGCCAAAACTCTAGCGCTGAATCCATGGCAAATGGTGCAAACTTCCTGGAGATGGACCTCTCCCAAACAATATTCACAGGTGGAGTGGCCAACAGTTATAGACATTTTCTGGTTGCATTTAGGGCATATCTTAAACCCTGATTTGGCCTTCTCAGACATAATGATTATAATACAGTACAACCTCATATAGGAAAAGCAACAAAATACTGTAAGCAAAAAGGAAACTAACTGGCTACAAGAACAAAAAAAAAAGGCAGAGCTTAACTGTAGCAGCAATCATGGAATAAGCTAAATGGTCTAAAGATAAATAACAGAAACAGCCTAAAACAGCGAAGAGCCTAACTGGCTAACAAATCTGTAGCAACATCAAAAAGCCTAACTCAAACCAAAACGGACCAATGCCCAGCAACGAGAACCTTGTTTTATGCAAGAAAAATGGAGAGAATCCGAAACAGATAATCTATCCCAAACACAAGCTTATATAAACTCTGAACAATAGGAATTATTACATTTTTTTGGGGAAAATTTCCACAAAAAGAAGAACTTATCTCTCAAACGGCCTGAGCTGTACAGAAACACACGATCAGTTGCAGCGGCAAACTAGATCTGGGGAAAGTAGAGATGCATTGTAGGATAGGGCTTCGGCCTCTAGCTGTTAGAGACCTCAAGCTTTGCAAACTGGCCAACTCGGAGCCGAGGATCGGCTCCAAACCCATCAGTAAGAATGAAGGCGAGATTGAATGACTTCACATCACGTTTTTAATTTTGAACGTTTGTTTTTGCTGAAGTGAGTTTCAATCATCTGTGACAGATATTATGTACTTTGGGGAAGTGGACATTTGATGTACATCATAAACCCATATGAGCAAGCAGTCTTAATGGAACAGTGCCCATCACTGTCACTGTCACACTGCTGCTCTGGTGTCCTTTTCTTAGAACATAACCGTCCCAAACCAACCCTCATACACTTACCAGTCAGAAAGCCAGAGTGTTTAGAATGGATGCACAGAGACTGATAACAGACACTCAAAAGAAGGACAATAAAGCTCAAGATAGGAGAAAAAAAAACAGAGGTCTAAAGAAGAAGAAAGCAAAACATAACCACCTCATATGAATACCATCCAAAGAAATGTATACAGCAAGTAATACTATCCAGAAATCCGTTTATGAGAAAAAGGAACACCACCAGTAAATTTCTCCTGCAACAGTTATCTAAAATAGCAAACCTAAAGGAATAAAATATTAAATGAATACTTGTACATTCACACTGACAAGGAAATAAGCAGAACTGACCTGAGTGAATTACTCGTGGGCAGAACCTATTTTTATATACAGAGACCGAAAAGGTTAATATCTAAACAATTCCACTCGTTTGTAGCTGTTTTTAACCTGTACTGGGTCCTTAGCACACCTAGCTAACCCCCAGGAACAAAACAAGCTAATAATTGGCTTACCTACAATTGTTTAAATTACACTATTTGAGCTAGTGTAACCATTAGGGTAAGACAAAATTATATACATTTTAATTAGTCTTACCTGGAAAGATAACCTCAGCTATCTCGTGGTTTTAACCCCGCTACACTCGGGCTCGCTCCGCACACCACCCTGCCCCCAAATCTCAGCCGCCCCCACTATCTCTACATTTGTACTCTAAAGACACTCCCCCTCTTTCAGAACCAATCTCCATCCCCTAGGCCATTAACTTACCCCTCCCTAATTACATATCCTACTAATCCCACTAATTAAGTAGTATAACAGCAGTAGCTCACTGCTGTGCAACACCTCTACCAGCCTACTACCTCTGCTGATAATTTTATATCTCTTTACCTTATATGAAAATACATCCCATCAAGGCTACCATTATCCAAGACACAAAACTTTCACCCCAATAAGAAAAAATGAAGTTGACCAATTTACAATCCCCATTAAAACTAACTCCTTGAGCTCAAAATTCTACCAGCACATTAGAAGCAGATATTTAAATCCCAAAACCAAGAATTACCTAAGACTTTTGTTAAAATTCTTGAAACTACCAACTAGTCTGCAAAGCAACCTTACAAGAGATGGGGACATTCATCCAAACCCAGGCCCATCAAGTCAATACTAACCCTAGTCCTACTACTCCCACTGCCACTCAGACTTTAAACAAACCCTCAAACTCACTTCTGGTTAGCCACCTACTTATCAGAAGCCTAAATAACAAGGTTAAACACCAACACGCACTATAAGACACATATTCCTCAGATATACTAAGTCTTACAGAAACCTGGTTAAAACCATCTACCTCAGATAATGAAATTCTCCCGCCAGGCTACAACATACTAAGAAAAGACAGCACCAACAGGAAGGGTGGAGGGGTAGCAATACTTTATAAAACTACATTGGATGTGACCTCATATTCCACACAAACACTCCATGTTAACAATGCTGAAATCCTTATTTCTAAGCTCCAAGTCAATAAAAACAAAAGTATATATATAGTATGTATCTACATTCCCCCAGGTAATAATACAGAAACCCTAGAAAACATCCTCTCTTTGCTATCTGGTAACTTCCCTCAAGAAATCATTGTTCTATTTTTTTTTTTTTTTTTTTTTTATTTTATTTGCAGTTGTTTAACCAGGATAGTCCATTGGGCCAGAAGAACCCGTTTTCAATGGAGTCCTGGGGAGAAAAGCTCCACATACAAATTTACACACAGGTTAATTAAACAAACATAGAATACATAGGTTACATAAGAAGCAAGACTAAATTGATATACACACATAAAATGTATAAAGACTACATAGGTTTCAATCAAAGTTAAAAGTATTTTTTTTTTTTTTTTTTTTTTTTTTTGAAACAAGAATTTGTAACCTGGGATTAGAGAGTAAGGAAGGGAACAGTGTAGAAGTAAGTGTAAGTCATGAGGGATGGGAGCAGGAGCATTCCCATGTGGAAGTTAGATAAGAATGAAGTGATTTTTTAAAGGATGGGAGGCTAGAAGTGGTACGAGTGAGATAGGAGGTATTGTCCTGGGGTGGAGTGGTCTGTGCACTTCTATGAGGTTTTGATTGTTAGATCTGAGAAGCCTTGGTGTGTGATGCATTTTAAAGGTAGTGGAGAGAGAGGAACAGAGGGAAGGTTGGAAAATGAGTTTATGAGCATAGGTGAGCTGGGTGTAGTAGAGGTAGTTAGGAAGTTCAAGCCAGTTTAGTTTGTGAAGAGATTCACAGTGATGGGTTGAGGATTTGTTGCTAGTAGCGAATCTGGCTATTTTATTGTAACAAGAGGACAATTTGGTTTTGAGTGATGACTGTAGGTTTGTTAGAAGAGGGGCTCCATAGAGAAGGGAGGGTAAGAGAAAGGAAGTAGAAAGAGTAAGTTTAGTGGTCGAGGTGAGGAACCGATTGTGTCGATAGAGCATGCCAAGTTTTTGGTGGGTTTTTTTTATGTTTAGTAGTAGATGGGAGTTGAATTTGAGCCTGTCATCTATTTGAACTCCTAGTAGTTTGGTTTCAGCTACCAGCTCAAGGGGTGTTGTATTTTGGCTGGTAATGGAGAATAAGTTTCGGTCGAAAGTCTTGGTTGTAGAAGAGGTAAAGATCATAAGTTTAGTTTTAGCAGCATTGAGTGCTAGATGATTGTCTTTCATCCATAGTTCTGTGGTAGAGAAAGCATCCTGAGTTTGTTTTAAGAGGATTGGTATAGATGCAGCACAGATGATTGTGGAATCATCTGCATATTGAATAATGTTAGCATGAGGGATAGAGTGGTAAAAGTCGTTAATGAAAATGTTGAAAAGTAGGGGCCCAATATTGAACCTTGTGGGACACCAGTGGGGTAGCAAGAAAAGAAGAGGTGGCCTTTTCCATATGACAGCTTGTTGCCTGCTTGAGAGATAGCTGGTGAACCATTTAAGGGAAGAGGGAGAGGTTTAGGTTAGTTAGTTTAGTAAGGAGTAGGTTATGAGAGATAGTGTCAAGGCCTTAGAGAGATCGAGAAGGATGGTAGATACAGTGAGGCCAGAATCTCTAGCTTTATTCACAGTTTCAAGGAAGGAGAGGAGGGCAGTCATAGTGCTATGATGTGGTCTGAAGCCATGCTGGGTTAATAGGTTATTGTCTAAGAGATAGGAGGAGTTGAAGGTGGATACATTTCTCTAGGATCTTAGAAATGGGAGAGAGAATAGAAATGTTAGTATTATTTCCACCTTTGTGCAGGGGATATTAACATTAAATATTCTAGGGGATATTAACATTAAATGGTATAATAGCTCCTCAGAAACTCCAGCTACACATGAAAATTTACATGGATTTACTCAAATCATATCCTCTCCAACTGGAATTAGCAAACCTAACATCAAGGAAAGTATCCTAGATTGGATGCTTATTAACAGCCAACCCCATATGTATATGGCAGGCATCCTACCTGAAGACATAAGTGACCATTTTCTTACCTACATTATCAGGTGTAAAATTGATATCCCTTTCAAACCCACCTACAAGACAATTAGGAACAACAAAAAATTCAACCCTACTAGTTTCCAAAACGAACTCAAGGCATGCAACTGGACCGAACTAAAACAACTTCCACTTGAAGAAGCTGTACTGAGTTTTAACACCAAATTTCTTGCCATCCTCAATACCCATGCACCAATATGCTCTATTAGACCCAAAACTAAAACTGCGCCATGGCTTTCTAGTGAAACCCGACAAAGGATTTCACTTAGAAAAAAGGCATAGGCACTCTGGCGTACCACTAAATCCCCCTTAGATCAACTTAAATATAAAGAATTTAGGAACAACACAAAAAGCTCGATAACCCTAGATAAAAAAAATATTACTACCATTTTCAACAGATACATCAAAACAATCCCCAGAAATTTTGGGCAGGTATTAATAGATATTCACCCTGGACAATCCAGTACTCTTACACCCGCAGCTACTTACCAAAAGCCCTCAGAGGACATTGCTAATAGCTTCAATAGTTTCTTTACAGAAAAAATTCTATCACTAACAAAACAACTAAATACCAGTAGTACATGTCCAAAAGCTACCATAACTAAGCAACTACCCCCCTTTAACTTTCAACCAGTCCCTACAACCCTAATCCTTACTCTACTTAAGGAACTAAAACCAACCAGAATTGCAGCAGATAATATCCCGGCTGAGTATCTAAAAATAGCAGCGGATGCCATAGCATACCCATTTTCTATCCTAATCAATAGAACCATATCAGAAGCCACTATCCCCTCCATTTGGAAGACATCCCATGTCATTCCACTACACAAGGGAGGAAGCTCCACCGAATTTTCAAATTATAGGCCCAAAGCTATCTTATCACCTCTGGCTAAAATTATGAAAACATGCATCCATAAACAACTCTTGAACCATCCATAAACAACTCTTGAACCATCTCATTCAGAACAATCTTCTGGCTAACTCACAACATGGCTTCAGACCTTCCCACAGTGCAACCACTGCTCTTCTCTCCTTCTGCAATGTTATTAATCAAAACCGCAACAGCAATAAGCTCACTTCTGCCCTCTTTCTTGATCTTTCCAAAGCCTTTGGCATGGTCAGTCACCAATTACTCATACACACACTTGAAACTATCCCCCTAGAGGTCCAAGCTATCCAATGGTTTAAATCTTACATGAGCGCCAGACAACATGCAGTCCTATGGCAGAATATACTATCTAAACTTCTTCCCATCACCATTGGGGTCCCTCAGGGATCAATACTAGGACCCCTTTTTTTTTCCATATTTATTAATAACCTCCATAAGGCCATTCCAACAGCCACCTGCATACACTATGCAGACGACTCTACTTTGATTTGCTCTGCTACCTCCCCCCCTAAGTCTGCAGGCACTTTCCCAAAATGTATTTAACACTGTAGAAAATTGGCTATGCAATAGATGTCTCCTGCTAAACCCCAACAAAGCAAAGCTTCTGTTTCCCCCCCACTCGAAAACTCCCCACCCCTACCTTGACTATAAAGTCTAACAATGGCACTATCATAGTCCCAGAACCCTGCACCAAACTCTTAGGGGTAATTACTGACAATAACCTCAAGTTTGATACAGATATAAATCAAACCATCAAAAAAAGTCAACAAAAAACTTGGTTCTCTATACAAAATCAAACCTTTTCTCACTCCCACAGCTAAGACAGTTATTGCCCGGACACATCCACTTTCCACTCTCCTTTATGAATCCCCCCTCATCACTAACCTAAGTAAGTCCGAACAAAATAAACTCTCTACTTGCTTTAATTATATCACTAGATTTGCCACCGGATCCACATATCGAACACACCACTGTCTGAACTTACAGACTCTAGACAGGCTTGAACTGCCTAACCAAATTCAGTTCAATCAGTTAATAGTTGCCCATAAAATTTTATATCACCCAGAAAACGCTCCTGTACTGACAAACATTATCATCCGTTACAGTAACCTTAAAGTGCTAACCCTGACTAACACATGCAATATAATCATGTCATAAATAAGTCTTTTATTCAACTCTGTATTGTGTTTTTTCCAGTTTGAAGAAAGTAATGCTCTACTTTTTTATAATGCTGAAGAAAACAATATGTTTATCTGTAACAATGATTTTCACTATGTATATATGTTCAAAAAGTTTACTGTCATAATAAGTATGTAACTGTTCTTAAAGTCATATGTGGAGCTTTTCTCCCCGGGCCTCTGCTGAAAATGGACATGTATCCAGTCAAACTATCCCGGTCAACAAATGTAAAATAAATAAATAAATAAACCTACGTTTCCAAGAAATGTAAAGACCTATGCTATAGTTTTGTTAGTGCTTAGACTGTATAAAGTCCACTTTTATATCAGATATTGTTAGACCACTGTCTGAGATAATTGTGGCATTGGGCCCCGATCTGCATCACTGCCATCCAAATATGTATGCAAGAGAATAAATGATCTTAAGAGATTGTGGCATGATGTATAAGCAGGTATAAAAACACAAACTGAAGATACAAAACTGATAAGTACACAATGCAATTACTTCCCGTTTAATGGAAACCAGTGGCCAAAGAAGAAGACACAAATGGTAGAAGTAGAAAAGCCATAGAAGGGGAAACTTGAAAAATAACATTTTAAATAGCTTTATAAAAGTTAAACTGTCGGTAGAATGTGGAACTAGAGCTGGAAGTCAGAAAAGTAAGCAGGCAATTCAATAACACAACACACACAGTAAATACAGTACTGATGTCAGGGAGGGTCATTGTCATGGGAAAAGAAGTAAGCAAGCACTTTTTCCCTATGACAACCTTTTCAGAAGAATTGTACACATGGAATGTTGCATTACCAAGGGGCATACTAATGAACTCTACATGTGCACTTTTAACTACTTTATAACATCTTAATAACATACATCGATTCTGGGAGTCCTACATTACACTTGTTCTATTGTGCTGATGACTTACTTTACCTTTGATCATATCAACATTTTAATGAGTTAAGTCATGCAGGACTTAACAAGCTAGTATGAAGATAATCCTGATTAGCACTCCTCACTCCTCTATTTACAAGCAATAACCATTTTGTATAACAGCTACTGGATGACTCAGAGATAGATAACTTCATTTACTAACATGCAGATATACCACAAATTCAAAACTGGCTCAGTAAGGCTGGTCTTATGCTAAACAAATTGAAAACTAAAGTCATGATTTTTTCTTTTCAACGCTAAATGAGCTCATAAATTCCAAATTCAGAACCCAATCTAAAAATATTATTTTCAAAAGCTGTTACCTCAGTCACACTTCTCAGTGTCTTGTTTGAAAGATACCAGAAATTTAACCCACACAAAAGCCAGGCTGTTCAAAAACAGTGTGCAGCTGCAAAAATGCATTCTGGCACAATATTTAATATGCTGCCTGCCATTACGATTGTGCACCACTGATTTACAAACTTGGATCCAGGTAGTAACAGGCTGTGCACAAAGGAATGGCAAGGAATCTGAATTGTGTAGCAGAACCCACAGTGCACCACAATGTGCAACACATACTACTGCCACATACTGAATCACTATGTGGCATTAAAGCACAGAGCACAGCATGGCAGGGAAATACCACTGTGTAAGGTATAGTCGTGTTTCATACACCTTACTCAGTGTCTGTTCCCAGCTATACTTTGCTCTGTTGATATCTCACAACAATTCATTAAAAGTTATTAGGTATGACAGGGTGGCAAAAACATTAAGCATGTAATGCTAATGAGGTTATCTCACACTGGTGGTAACTTACCAGCATTATTTTGTGGGGACAAGAAAATGAGGTTGTGGTAGCGGATTTGTCTGCACACCATGTTACTGTATTGCTCTTAGTGTTTTCCTAGGGTACAGACGAAATTTTTGTCAAAAATTACTTTACCAATTTATTTACTTTTACTTGCATTCTAATGTTCCTGCTCAGTATGGTAAACAAGACCTTCAGCAGGGACAAGGGAGCACTACAGCAATTGTAGGTATGCAGTCTGGTCACACAACTTATATATTTGTGACAAATAAGAAAGCAGGTATTTCTGAATTTCATACAGTCCTGAAGGAGGGCACATTTATGTGTACTCTGTGCATAGCACACTGTGTCTATACAATGTAGTAAGACTACATACAATGTTTTACCCTACTGTGTACCATCACACAAGAAATTGGTACACTGTTCTGCTACATATCAATCTTATTTCATGGGAATCAGTACTTGGTAATCCTGCTCAAGGCTAGTTACCCTAAAAAAACTTTGATGCTAAATTTGAAAAAATGAAAAAAGCTGATTTGTGTACCATTTTATTTCATCATCTTCTTTTGGCTGTTCTCGTTAGGGGTCGCCACAGCGGATCATCTGTTTCCATTTCCTCCTGTCCTCTACATCATGCTCTTTCACACCAACTGCCTGCATGTCCTCTCTCATCGCATCCATAAACCTTATCTTAGGCCTTCCTCTTTTCCTCTTACCTGGCAGCTCCATCCTTAGCATCCTTTTCCCAATATACCCGCATCCCTCCTCAGCACATGTCCAAACCAATGCAATCTCGCCTCTCTTGCTTTGTCTCTAAACTGTCCAACCTGTGCTGACCCTCTAATATACTGATTCCTAATCCTGTCCATCCTAGTCACACCCATTGCAAATCTTAACATCTTTAACTTTGCCACATCCAGCTCTGACTCCTGCCTTTTCGTCAATGCCACTGTCTCCAACCCATATAACATAGCTGGTCTCACTACCCTCTTGTAGACCTTCCCTTTCACTCTTACTGGTACCCGTCTGTCACAAATCACTCCTGACACTCTTCTCCACCCATTCCACCCTGCCTGTACTCTCTTCTTCACCTCTCTTACACACTCACCATTACTCTGAACTGTTGATCTCAAGTACTTAAACTCATCCACCTTTACCAACTCTACTCCCTGTATCCTCACCATTCCTCTACCCTCCCTCTCATTTACACACATATATTCTGTTTTAGCCCTGCTGACCTTCATTCCTCTCCTCTCTAAAGCATATCTCCACCTCTCCAGGGTCTCCTCAACCTGGTCCCTACTCTCACTACATATCACAATGTCATCTGCAAACATCATAGTCCATGGGGCCTCCTGTCTGATCTCATCTGTCAACCTGTCCATCACCACTGCAAATAAGAAAGGGCTCAGAGCTGATACTTGTGTAATCCAACCTCCATCTTAAACATATCTGTCACTCCCACTGCAGTCCTCACCAATGTCACACTACCCTCATACATATCCTGTACCACTCTTACATACTTCTCTGCCACTCCCGACTTCCTCATACAATAACACAACTCCTCTCTCGGCACCATGTCATATGCTTTGCATCTCCTTCTGACCTTCTCTGTATTTCTCCAACAACACTCTCCGAGCAAATATTGCATCTGTAGTGCTCTTTCCTGGTATGAAACCATACTGCTGATCATTAATCATCACCTTCCTTCTTAACCTAGCTTCCACTACTCTTTCCCATAACTTCAAGCTGTGACTGATCAATTTTATCCCTCTGTAGTTACTGCAGCTGTGCACATCACCCTTATTCTTAAAGATAGGTATCAAAACATGTTTTCTCCACTCCTCAGGCATCCTCTGACTTTCCAAAATGTCATTAAACAATCTGGTTAAAAATTCCACTGCCATTTCTCCTAAGCACCTCCATGCTTTCACTGGTATGTCACCTGGGCCAACAGCCTTTCCACTCTTCATCCTCTTCATAGCTGTCCTTACTTCCTGTGTACCATTTTATTTAAAAGTAGGAAATGATTTATTCATTTCAAAACCTTGCTGATGTCTGAAACTAAGACAGCAATTTACACAGAATTATCCTTAACTTTACAGGCACTGTTAGAGAAGTTAACTATATCTATGGTCATGCAACTATCTTTAACAAGGGTTTGCTGAAATATATCACATTGAACTTTGAAATCAATTCCATCCAAAGCATTTCTCCAATAAACTATTACACCAAATTACACAAATTAAGTAAAACTTTGATAGGCTTATAATTATTTGGATGCATCTTTTTCCACTTTTCTGTTTATAAATCCGAATATTATCAGTGTTACAGGTGCAGTACAGTCAATGTAATTTAAATTTCTAAACCAGGAACCGAAAATGAATGAAACATCAGCCAATGAGACAGAAACCTCAGGATCATAACGTCACCCAAATACATCTTCATCTGTGATGAAGTCCTAGAGTAACTGTAAGGGACGAAAGCATTCAGATTAAACATATTATTTTTCAGCATTTTGCTGGTGACTTCTTTATTTTCAGGTAGTAGCAAGCTTCATTTGTTGGGGCTTTTTCAGTTACTCCTGTTATCAACTCTCTCCATATTTGGGCTGCATCATGATCCTGAGGTTTCTGTCTTATTGGCTGCTTTAAATTCATATTAACAGTGACATACAGGTCTTCTACAAGGCACACTTCAAATTTCCAGATAATTTCTGATTTTCTACAAATGTTATTCTAATATGTCTTCTGCAACACTGTACGTTTCTAAAGATTTGTTTAGCCATCCGATGAATATTTGATCAGTAGATCACTTCTGTTGTTAGACTGTTAATAGGTAATTAGCTACATGTCAGTTTTCATGAAAAATGATGGGTTGCCACACACAGTTTGAGTTACCTTTCTTCTCATTGCAAACATGGATAGAAGAGCGACAATAATTGAGGCTTCTATAGCACTACATGTTGCTGCAGTCTTCTGCTCAGTGCGACCAACGTTGTGTGTGAAAGCCCTGATGTCCCTTTCAGTCCACAGCTGCATTAGTACAGTGGTATACAAATGCCTCAATGTCTAATGCAAAAGATTATTGATAGACTCACTTGAAATTATGCTGAAGGCCAATCACTGCAGTGATGGCCCTACTATCAGAAAACTAGATAGTTCTCTGGTGTTTTACAGGCTTAGTTTATCCAAATCTCTGATGCCACTCCAGGTTAAGATGAGGAAAAAACAGAAACTAAAGATAATAATGTGCTTACTTGACTGATCAAATGCAAAAATAGCAAATAAATATGAATGCTTCCTGTCTAGGGTCAGACACTACTAGTACATGCAATGAAATGCCATTTCTGGGCTTTTCATGTTTGTTGTAAAACAGTGTTAATAGCTGTGACATCTAGAATCCTATACTGAAAACTCCCAACCTCTACTTCAAGTACCAGTGACAGAGTCAGAAATAGTAAGGAACAAAGGCTTTAGATGAGGCACCTAAAGATGCAGCAGGCATTTAAAATGTGAAACAATAACAGGATCTACATTCACATGGGGGCTCAGTGACACAGGGGTTATTATTCTGGTCTGATAGAAGTTGAACCCCTGCTCTGCAGCTGAAGTTTGAGCTGGGGTACTTTGGTTGTAGAGTTTGTGTTTTACATTCATGTGGATATTATGTCATATTCTCCAGTCTCCTTCCATAATCCAAATACATGACGACTTGCTGACTGGTAGCACTAAGTGTGTGTGTGTGTGTGTGTGTGTGTGTGTGTGTGTGTGTGTGTGTGTGTGTGTGTGTGTGTGTGTCTACTGGTGTCATATGGATCATACCCCATGGCCATTGTTCAGTGGTATAGGCTATCAATCCAGCACCCAGAAACAGATGAAAATTATAATGCTGATACACTGCCATGTATTTTGTGATGGAAAATGTTTGTAAATATAATTTCTGTCATCTTTTGCTGACTGTAATTCATTCATTTCTACCAAAAAAAAGTCACTTACTTCAGATGCTTTGAGAAGAAATTCATGAGTAAAATTACAGACAGCCCTGAAAATCAAAGACTTCTTTTAGGTATGTCAGTAGCACAAAACTAATACCAAATATGAGCCCTGAATCCAGCAGCCAGCAGGGCAAGGCTACTCACAGTAGTATAATCAAAGGCACAATCCAATATTCAGTCACTAAGAAGTTGCCGACACCGGTTAAACACCAGAGACACTTTATTCAACTATAACAACACGCGCTTTCATCTCTGTCAGTTCAGAGACTTTATCAAGATAAGAGACAGAACAGGACTGGTACCCGTCTGTCACAAATCACTCCTGACACTCTTCTCCACCCATTCCACCCTGCCTGTACTCTCTTCTTCACCTCTCTTACACACTCACCATTACTCTGAACTGTTGATCTCAAGTACTTAAACTCATCCACCTTTACCAACTCTACTCCCTGTATCCTCACCATTCCTCTACCCTCCCTCTCATTTACACACATATATTCTGTTTTAGCCCTGCTGACCTTCATTCCTCTCCTCTCTAAAGCATATCTCCACCTCTCCAGGGTCTCCTCAACCTGGTCCCTACTCTCACTACATATCACAATGTCATCTGCAAACATCATAGTCCATGGGGCCTCCTGTCTGATCTCATCTGTCAACCTGTCCATCACCACTGCAAATAAGAAAGGGCTCAGAGCTGATACTTGTGTAATCCAACCTCCATCTTAAACATATCTGTCACTCCCACTGCAGTCCTCACCAATGTCCCTTCTTAGCATATCAATAATAACAAACTTGAATGAGTGACCGTCAAGATCAATGCAATGGCTGGTTAGAGCATTTGTTTTATTTTTCAGTCTGATGTAGGTCAGTAGTAACAGCAGCTAACCTGATCATAAACCATATTCTGCATCAAAAACCAGGTTAATTTATTATTAGGGTTTAAAACAGTTTGTATGCAACCATTTAAACGATAGATCTGGCAAATTACTGTAAGAAACTGCTTTTCTAATAGTGTCTCTCTCATGGGTAGCAGAATACTGCAGACAATAAACACCTGTAAACCTTTGTCTTGTGCTCATCAAGGCAAACCACTGTGTATCACAGTTCTACAGCCAGCCAGCTTTAGGTTCTCATTAGCTAAACAATACCACAAGCTTCTGGAAAGTAGCCTATTGCTACTTTACAGTCAGATGCTCAGCTGTGTGACTGACTTGCACAGGAAGAAAACAGGATGCCCCATTCCTCTTCTATTCTTTTAATGAATGCAGGTCTAATCTACAGAGTTCTGACAGGCATTTCAAATGACTTGAAGTCCGTGCAGATTAATAAACCCACTCGGGACATGGAAGCTTGGCAAGAATCTATTTTCTGTAATGTGTGTTTTGTTACCAGTTAAATATGTCAGTCTAATTTATGTGTGTCTAACAAAAGACTGCTTTATGTCTATGATGATGCAAAGCAGAACATTTGTGTCCCGGTTATGTAAGAAAAAAATGTTTATTTCCCAGTAAGAATATGACATCATCAAATGCTCTCCTGCTACTAGGACCACTGCTTTGCCCTTGTGAAATATCTAAGGTTTGTTTATTAAATTCCATTACATAAGTTAAGAGCTCTACCTCTCTAAAGAGTATATGTCATTCTAATTACATATCAGACAGAAAAAGATTAATGTTGAACTGCAGTATCCACACAGAACAACTACTCTTCATCAAAGAGCATACAGTGCAGTTAAGTGTTTGCAGACAAAACATAACTATTATAAAACAAAGGATGTTTGCATTTTGGTTGCCTTAAAGGACATATGCACCATAAACTGCAGTTTCTTCTCTACAAAAATTAATGTGAGAAATACAAGAGTATTTGCTTTTCATTCTGTGTTGCACATCTGTGATATTCAGCTTTTTCAGTGCAAACCAGAAAGTACAGTTTTGTACCTACCATAAATGTAGATGTTCGAGTGCATATACTGCTGCAGTCATCACACTTGGGTTATCCTGCCATCAGGCGGTCCCGCAGTCGGCCGAATCCCAAAGTCTTGGTCCGGCATCAGTTGTCGTCGCTTCTTCCCTGACGTCAGTGCGACAGGGGGATAAAAGAGGCAGCCGACGCCATTTTCTTCAGTTTTTCTTGCCCCAGATCTCAGGTGCCCCCAACTAGGAAGGCAATACAAATAAATATGCAAAAAAAAAAAACCTTAGTAGATAAACAATAGTACTAGCTGTTAGCAAATACACCATATAGACATGCATCCAATAGACAGATGTACATGGAGTTATAACTAACACCCTGGTATGTAGAGGGGATGGTGGGAGGGTAATCTGGACTGCAGCATTATATACACTCGAACATCTACATTTATGGTAGGTACAAAATTGTACTATGTTCATCGTGTTATACTGCTGCAGTCATCACACTTGGGTTGAATCCCAAAGCTATGGATGGGTGGCTGGTACTAAACTGGGTTAGGTGAAGCTAGGATGCCCTGCAGAACTGCAGTGGCAAAACCAGCTCTGGTTTTAGAGTATAATGGAAGGTGGTAGTGCTTGGTAAAGGTGTGCACTGAACTCCAAGTAGCTGCCTCCAGAATGTCCTTGGTTGGAACCTTCCTGAGAAAGGCTGCTGAGGTTGCTGTAGCCCTGGTAGAATGGGACCTAATATTAACAGGCACTGCTTTCCCATGGTGCGAGTAGCAAAAGCGGATACAATGTGCTATCCAATTGGAGATGGTCTGTTTTGAAATAGCCTTTCCTTGTGAACCTGCAGCATAGGATACAAAGAGTTGGTCAGTTTTTCTGAAGGTCTTTGTCTTATCCAAATAGTAACGTAGCTGTCTGTGAATGTCCAAAGAGTGAAGGAGTCTTTCTCCTTTATTCTGGGGGTTTGGATAAAAGGTGGGTAAATGAATGGTCTGATTCAAAGCCATACTGGATACTACCTTTGGCATAAAGGTAGAGTTAGTTCATAAAGAGACTCTGTCCTGATGGAAAATGATGAAAGGTTCCACTGCCATAAGTGCCTGTAGTTCTGAGACTCTGTGTGCTGAGGTGATAGCCAGCAACAGAGCTGTTTTCCATGACAAGTATTGTAGTTCTGCTGAGAAGGCTGGTTCGAAAGGAGGCAGTGTTAATTTTTCTAAAACGAAGTTGAGGTCCCAAGCTGGCGTTGCGGGTTTTCTGGGGGGGTCTTATATTCTTAGCCCCTCTGAGAAACTGCCTTAGTAAAGGGTGTGAGAATATGGGAGGATCCGTATTATATTGAGCTGAAATGGCTGAAGCATGGATCTTAATGGATGAGAAAGAAAGGCCTTTGTGTAGCATCTCAGTTAAGTATTGCAGTATTTGAGGAATGTTTGGTATCCAAGGATTTTGGCCTTTAGCCTGGTTCCATGCACAAAATCTTTTCCATTTGTCTGAGTAAGTTTTTCTGGTGCTGGGCCTCCTGGCCTCCAAAATGACATTCAGGACGTCCTTTGAGAGAAGTGTTGATTGATAATTTAAGGTATTCTCCATGCAGCTAAATTTAAAGACCTGAGCTGACTGTGAAGGATCTGAGAGTTTTGCTGAGTCAACAGAAGTGGGAATTGAGGTAAGATCCATGGAGGGCTGGGAGTCAAGGTCCTTAGTAATGGGTACCAGTGCTGACGTGGCCAGTCCGGAGCAATGAGGATCATTTGTGGTCTCTCTGATCTGACTTTCAATAATCCCTTGTTCAAGAGAGGTAGTGGTGGGAAGGCATAGGCTGTCAATGCTGTCCAACTGAATGATAGGGCGTCCACTTTCCAGGCTAGGGAATGATAAGTCCTTGTGCAAAATTTCTGTAGTTGGCAATTGTTGGGGGAGGCAAATAGATCTATGTGTGGGCGTCCCCACCTTTGAGTTATTATTGAAAATACTTGTGGGTGTAGTCTCCACTCATGAGGATCTGCCAAATTTCTACTTAATTCGTCTGCCAATATGTTTTCCTTTCCTAGCAGGAATTGTGCTTGCAGTTGTACTTGGTAAGTCAATGTTGTGTTCCACAAGGTCATTGCCTGTCTGCATAAAGGGTAGGAGTGTGTTCCTCCCTGTTTGTTTATGTACCACATAACTGTGGTGTTGTCTGTCCTTATTAGTAGTTGTCCTGGATGCAAGAGGTCCTTGAAGGCTGTCAGTGCATTTTGCACAGCTAGCATCTCCTTTTGGTTGATGTGTAGATGCATTTGTTTTGCAGACCATTTGCCCTGTATGCACTGTCCTGCCATGTGTGCTCCCCAGGCATAGTCTGAAGAATCTGTTGTCATAGTTTGGTTTGCTGGAGGTAAGACAAAGGGAAGACCCTTGTTTATTTGACATGTTTGAGCCCACCATAGGAACTCTTTTTGAAGGCAGGGAATGAGAGGTATACTTGTTTCGAGGCTGTGCCTGTGTTGAGTCCATACACTTTTCAGGTACCATTGTAATTTCCTCATATGCAGCTTTGCATGTGGAATTAGTTGAATGCAGGATGCCATGAACCCCAATGTCTGCAGGATTTTCCTTGCAGTGAGCTGGGTAAAAGTTGCCATCTTTTTGAAGTATTGAGTCAGTTGTTTTTGTTTGTCTGTTGTGAGATAAGCCATCTGGGCCATTGTATTTAAGCTGGCACCCAGGAATATTATGTCTTGTGAGGGTATTAGCTTTGACTTCTTTTTGTTTACTGTGTACCCTAGGCAACTTAGCAGCTTTGTTACAAATGCCAGATGCTGTAATAGAATGGCCTTGCTGTCCGCTTGGATCAGGCAGTCGTCCAGATATGGATAAATTTGTACTGCTTGTTGTCTGCAGTATGCAATTACTGATGCCAGGCATTTCGTAAATATTCTGGGCGCAGTAGATAAGCCAAAGGGCAATGCAGAGAATTGATAATGCATTGTACCTGCCAAAAATCTGAGGTATCTTCTGCAATCTTGTCTGATAGGGACATGCAGGTATGCCTCTTTGAGGTCCAACGTTACCAGCCAAGACTCCTTGCCCAGCATGGGAAGAAGCTGCTGTAGTGTGAGCATTCTAAATTGGGTACCTCCAGGTATGTGTTTAGAATTGAGAGGTCTAAAATGGGTCTCCAGGCTTTGTCCTTTCTTGGTACTAGAAATAGTCTTGAATAAAAACCTTGACCTTGCTCCTTTGTAGGTACCTTCTGAATTGCTTTCATATTCATGAGAGCTGAAATTTGCGTTTGTGCCTCTGCCCATTGGTTTGGAGGCAGATTTGGCATGCCTCTCATCCGTGGTAAAGTGTGAAAATGAAATCTGTAGCCTCAGGTAATGATATCCAGAACCCATTTGTCCTTTGTTATGATGCGCCAATTTTGTGGAAATAGTGCCAGTTTTCCTCCCAAAGGTGCTGCCAGGGCAATTTTGCTTGGCAGGCGAACAGGGAAGTCATTGTGTTTGTTTCCTGAAGGGTTGAGATCTATCGTCTCCACCTCTTTGAGTTGTTGTATGCCATTGTCTAGGCCTGAAAGAACCTTGTGGCTGGCCTCTACCCCTTGGGTGTCTGTCTGATGCAGGAAAGGACCAGTTTTTTGATGGCCAGTTTTGCTGAAACGAGGAGGTTGTACCTGTAAAAAATCTTTAACTGTCTGCATAGATTTTGCCTTTTCTTCCATTTTCTTTAAAACTTCCTCTGCTTTGACACCAAATAACACATCTTTCTGCAATGGAGCATCCAATAACTTTGCTTTGACATGTTCTGGTAAGGCTTGCTCTTTTAGCCAAGCATGTCTATGTATTACAGATCCTGTGACAGCTGCTCTACATGAGGCTTCCAATGAATCAAAACCACACTGTAAGGTATGCTTTCCCACCTGTTCTGCTGCATGCAGCAAATCCTGCATCTCTTTGATATCAGGTTGATCTGTCTGAGGGATCATTTTCTGCTTTAACTGTGTAATCAAGTACTGCTGGTATTTTAGCATGTGGAATTGGCAGTTTAAGGCCCTCATGGCCAAAGTGGCAGACGATACACTTTCTTCCCCATCTTTCTAATGCTCTGGAATCTCTTTCAGAAGGTAGTGTATTCTTAGCAGTAGAGGCCTTAACCCCTTTGGGACCCTGGGAAATGGTTTTGGGGTCTGCAACAGGGCTTTTATATAGAAACTTATGAGAATCAGGAACTCGGTAGTCTCTGTCTGGTTTAGCTGGTGCAGGAGGTAAGGAATCTGGGTTTAGACTAGATTCGGTGTAAACATCATCCAAAATGTCTAAAACTGGAGGAATTGCAAGGGGTCTATGCTGTGGAAGAAGAAGAAACTCAGGGAGTCTTTTCTTAGAGTCAGAGTAATCTTGGCCTTCCCAGTGGAAGTATTCCCTCATGGTGTGTAAAGTTTCCCCAAAAGAGTAGTCTTCAGGGGGGGAGACAGAGGGAATGGACTCTTCAGCATCTGAGTCTTCATAAGGAGGGAAGGAATAATCCTGGTCCTCAGAGTTAGCTGAGGAAATGGATGCTTGGTCAGAGGAAGGATAATCTTCCTCCAGTCTAGGCCTTTTGTCAGGAGGGGGTTGTGAACCCCTGATAAGGGTAATTAAATCCTCAGCCATCTTAAGCATCTGTTTTTTAGGCATAGGGGCCTGTGGACCCAGTTTCCTAACTTTTAAGGTGGCTTTAAGTTTAGCATAAGACTTAATAGAGATAGTTGTTGGTTTGAAGACACCTTCAGAAACCGAAGGCCTGTCCAAAATCTCTGGATCACTGTCAGGGTTGGCGTCCGAGGGGTGAGACGGAACCGGCTCTTGAGGCCCAGCTGATTCGGTCTGGGAGGCCATCAGAATTTCTAAATCAGCGGTAGTCAGGGGCTGTGTAGGCGCCTCGCTGAAAACCGGAGAACCGGCGGCAGGCCTTGCTGAGGCCTCTGTATCTGGTCTTGGTCTTGGCCTTGGTTGCCTGTGCTTATCCTTGCATTTTTTAATCATTGCTGATGTCGGTTGCTCCGAC